>NC_143028.1:59527500-59696875 GCF_057628025.1 Oncorhynchus mykiss | reverse complement strand
ATTGAAGACTCATGTTAAAAGGAACCACCAGCTTTCATATGTTCTCATGTTCTGAGCAAGGAACTTAAACATTCGCTTTCTTACATGGCACATATTGCACTTCTACTTTCTCCAACACTTTGTTTTTGCATTATTTAAACCAAATTGAACATGTTTCATTATTTATTTGAGGCTAAATTGATCTTATTGATATATTATATATATTAAGTTAAAATAAGTGTTCATTCAGTATTGTTGTAATTGTCATTACAAATAAAAAAAAAACTTTGTTTTCAATCGGCATTGGCTTTTTTGGTCCTCCAATAATCGGTATCGGCGTTGAAAAATCATAATCGATCGACCTCTACACTAGATACTGACTTCTGATCCATGCCACAATTTTTTTTTTTTTTAGGTATCTGTGATTAACAGATGCATATCTGTATCCCCAGTCATGTGAAATTCATAGAATAGGGCCTAATAAATGTATTTCAATGTTCAGTGTATATGCACAAACCCTTCCAAATAGTTTCGGCTGGGAAGCATGCGGACGCCTTAAGCAACAGCCCACTCGTCTTGCACACATGCAGGTTATGCACACAAACATTCTGATCCTGGCTGATGTGTTGATTTTTATTTGATTGATCAAATATTTAAAAACGGTGCTTAAATAAATTACATTAACAAAAATTAAATGAATTTCCAGGACTTCTCCAAAACATTACAGATGTGATAATTTCTGAACTTTTCCAGGCCTGGAAAACAACATTTTAAAATTCTATGACTTTTCTACGATTGTCATGACCATACCCTGGAGGTTTCACTCAAAAAAAATATGTCCAACACATTTCTATGGGCTTATTTTGGACTTAGGCTTGTTGCCTACCTTCCCGCCTTTGGGACAACGACTCCCATTGTTAGGGCGGAGACATGAACAGCGTGTCATTATATTGAGATGTCTGGTGTAAATGAGAAAGTGCACACAGCACAGAAGGAGCGAAGTAGACAAAACCAAAAAGACAACATGAAAACAAGCAGACATAAAAATGAATTACAAAAAACCTTGATTCTTCCAATACAGGCATCTGGAATGTCGCACAAAAACATGAATTTGAATAAATACAAAATATCGGCCAGCCTTACTTACCGATGAGACGACGAAAGTCCTGTCTTGGGCTGAGGTGGAGTCCAGTCCTTGGCAGAGGAAGTTTCAATAGACCACTCCTTCCCTTCTGCAATGGTTGCAACCTGTCAATGGAATACAGAGGAATGGAATTCAGTGAGTGAGACCATTCAATATGTCCTGTCTGATATTAGCATTGGAAATTCATAAATGGACATTTGGAGTGTCCCCAGCAACTGTGCTGAGCATGATCATTAAATTATGACTCATGAGAGTGAGACTTCTTCACCTTGTCTCTGAAAAGTGCAGCAGCTCTGCTGTTATATTTGTCCTGCATGGTCCAAGTGGCATCATAATCATCTTGGAGTTCCAGAAACATACGGAACTTTCCGTTCCCTCCCGCCTTCATCTTCTCCAGCTCAATGTCCTTCCACTTGTCCATGGTAACAGAGCGCACAAAGCTACAGTATAGAGATCACATCAGGGGTTCAATACTTCCAAACACACTGACTAACAGTCAGGAAAGAAGAAATGTGGATGGCTTCTGGCTGTGGTGGGTTAACAAAGCACATAACTGCTAATAATTCTTAGAAGAGCACGGCTAAAAGCAATAAACAATTTATCTAGGATAAGAGAGGATTTTGACATTCATGCACATGCCTCTGCTGGCAAGCATAAATCCCAGCACAATCATCACATTTGTCATTTTGGAACTTTAAAGTTACTCACCTAAGGTGCACTCCCAAGCCTCTGTGTTTGCCAGAACACTCCAGACAAATCCAGATCCCATAGGTAACACTAACCCACTGAGGGTTGAAGCCCCCACACTCAAAGCAAAGCTGAGAAAAGGAGGGGGAAATGTTGCCTAACCATTTGATGTCATTGTTGACATTGAAAAAGTGAATATGGACACAGGACAGTTATCACATTGAATATATCAGCAGAGATTGTTCAGCCCTCGCTACTGTTTTAACTTGTGTCCATATAAAACCTTAGGTAGTTCACCCTAGGCCCTGAGCAATCAAGTCGTGGCTAAAGTGAGTCGTGAAGCATGCTTCCCAGTCAAAACAGTTGACTGGGGGTTCTTAATGTTTAATATACTCACGGTAAATGCAAAATAATTTCAATTCAAATTGCGTCAGTCAATCAGTAATGTCCGACCTTCATCCACAGCGCATCTGCTAAGTATTCAGACCCCTTGACTTTTTCCACATTGTTACGTTATAGCCTTATTCTAAGATGGATTACATTTGTTTTTTTTCCCATCAATCTACACAACACCCCATAATGACAAAGCAAAAACTGTTTTTTTTAAATAAATCATCGCAATTTTATTTTAAAAAGTATCACATTTACATAATTATTCAGACCGTTTAATCAGTACTTTTTTTAAGCACCTTCCAGCGATTACAGCCTCGATTCTTCTTGGGTATGACGCTACAAGCTTGGCACACCTGTATTTGGAGAGTTTCTCCCATTCTTCTCTGCAGATCCTCTCAAGCTGGATGGGGAGTATCGCTGCAGAGCTATTTTCAGCTATAGTCTCCCAGTCCCTGCCGCTGAAAAACATCCCCACAGCACGATACTGCCACAAACATGCTTCACCGTACGGATGGTGCCAGGTTTCCTCCAGATGTGATGCTTGGCATTCAGACCAAATAGTCCAATCTTGGTTTCATCCGACCAGAGAATCTTGTTTCCCATGGTTAGAGTCCTTTAGGCAAATTCCAAGCAGGCTGTCATTTGGCTTTTATTGAGGAGAGGCTTCTGTCTGGCCACTACCATAAAGACCTGATTGGTGGAGTGCTGCAGAGATGGTTGTCCGTCTGGAAGGTTCTCCCATCGCCAC
This sequence comes from Oncorhynchus mykiss, assembly GCF_057628025.1. Classification (NCBI taxonomy): domain Eukaryota; kingdom Metazoa; phylum Chordata; class Actinopteri; order Salmoniformes; family Salmonidae; genus Oncorhynchus; species Oncorhynchus mykiss. The sequence continues at coordinate 59,693,924 of NC_143028.1, read as the reverse complement.
AGATGAACTCTGGAGCTTATTCAAAGTGACCATTGGGTCTCCCCCAATTGCTCAGTTTGACCGGGCAGCCAGCTCTAGGAAGACTCTTGGTGATTTCAAACTTCTTCCATTTAGGAATGATGGAGACCACTGTGTTCTTGGGGACTTTCAATGCTGCTGGTACTATTCCCCAGATCTGCGCCTCGACAACAATCCTGTCTCAACACTCTACGGTCAATTCCTTCGACCACATGTCTTGGTTTTTGCTCTGACAGGCACTGTCAACTGTGAGGCCTTATAGACAGGCGTGTGCATTTCTAATCAATTTAATTTACCACAGGTGGACTCCAATCAAGTTGTAGTAACATCAAGGATGATCAATGGAAACAGGATGCACCTGAGCTCAATTTCCAGTCTCATAGCAAAGGGTCTGGATACTAATGTAAATATTTTTTTTATTTATTACAAATAAGCAAGACATTCTAAAAACCTCTTTCTGCTTTGTCACCATGTGGTATTGTGTGTAGATAGATGTCTGAGGATTTTTAATTTATTCAATCAATTTTAGAATAAGGCTTTTAACATATCAAAATGTGGAAAAAGTCAAGGGGTCTGAATACTTTCTGAAGGCACTATCTTTGGCTATACTGCTCAAACAGCAAGCGAATGTCGTTAGCTATCCAACAGTAGTTACTCACGTTGTTTTCCTCCTGAGTTCTCACTTCCTTCAAAACTCTTCTAGTCCTTGGGCTTGCCATTTTGACTGACACTGAAAGAGAGTAATCATTAACAATCTTAAGAAGAAATCACGTCCCATTTACCTCTTATCAACGAGCCATCAATGCACCACTAGCTAGCGGCTAATTTAGGCAGCCTTGGACAGACATAACGAGCTATCTAGCTAAATAATCAACACTACTCGAAAACAATGAAAATACGAACTGACAGCAACTACCAAGCTGAATGGCATCCAATAGTCTATGTATGATATATTGTGTATCTGGAGCTAGCTAGCCGTCTAGATAACGCCGGTAGCCAACTGCCTGATGTTAGCTAGTGCTAGTCTCTTACCAGGCCGGATAATGTAGAAAGCGTCTGGCTTGCTTAGTTCGATATTACTTTTTTCTAAAGAGGTGGAGTTAAAATGTATGGAAAATATGTGTCAGCTCAAATTAAATCCATTGAGAAGAACTACGAATGCTAGCTGATGTCAAACACCGGTGGCCATGTTGAAAACTAGCTAGGCAATGGCAGATATGCCTACGTTGGCATTGCAATGCATTATGGGAAAGCGTAACTCTTCTTCTTCTTCTTCTTCTTCTTCTTCAATCGTATATTGGCGATCGCAGATTTTAATGAGCATCCCGCCACCTAACGTGTGGGATGGAAATAGGATTCCCCAAAATGGAACAAAATACACCAAAAAATAACTACCAAACTATCAAAAAATAAATAAAACTTTTCTTTTAAAAAATTAAACAGATCTGATCCCTACACAGGTTCAAGAGGAACCTGGGAGGGCGGGTCTTCTGGCGCCAGTACCCCAGATATAAAATCCCCAAACCTTTTCTGTCGCAGCCACAATAATGTCCAGTTTTTCAGATTTATTTGAGACTTGTGCTGTACAGTTTATAACTGTGGCAATGAATGCAACAAAATCCACCTTTTTAACACACAGGGTATATTTTGACTGGCAGCAAACATTTACAACAGGTGCGGTGCGTCCACTACCATATCTTCACTAGCATCACTTGTTTCCTCAATTCTTTTTTAATCACCTTCACATAGGATATTCAATTGACCTCTCTGACTTTTGCCACCTCAATCTCCTTCACCCTTGCAGGGCACTCCAGGTACTCGGGGTCATGATCCCCACCACAATTGCAACACCGTTGTCCTACCTACACACCTTTCTTCATTATACTCTGTCCATCTGCACACACTTGAAACATGATCAAATCCTTTACAATTCTTACACTGCAGTGGTTTGGGGACAAAAGCTCTTACAGTGTATCTTACAGTGTATCTTATAACCAAGCTTCACATGCGTAGGTATTTGCTCTTTATCAAAAAACAACAGGACCGACAGACTTTCTTCTTTTTCTCCATTCACCCAGTGGGTCAGACGCAGGGCACCAACCACACCAGGAATTGTCTTCAGGTATTCAATATGAACATCCATCATCACCCATGAGATGACTCCTTTGACGGGTGCTCTACTCCGAAGTTCAAATCACAAACTTCTGTTGTTCTGATTATTTTGAGGCCCACTGCAATCTCCTGCTGCTCTTCAGAAATACAATTAATCAAAATAAGACCACTCCTGGTCACTCTGACAGGCTCCACTTTTCCCAGCGCATACTTCCCCATTTTCAACACCTCAAACGGGTTTCCAAAATATGCATCCTGACTCAACAAACGCATCCCAACAAGAAGCGATTCATTATCATTCATACATGTATCCAAATTTAGACATTTTGTTCCAGTTTTCACTACTACTGTTGTCCATTCAGAACATTTGTTTTCACCAACTTTGCTCGACGCGCTGCTTGATTCGAATTCAGCATCCACTTCCTCCATCTTTTTCCTGAACCGGAACCGTGGTCCTCAAACATCACAATTTGTTGATGATCCGTGCTATCAAGCATCCTTTGGAAGTGCCTTCCCTACACCCGTAGCCTAACCTTTAAAAACAAATTTTATTTTATCAGGGAGTCATACTGAGACGAAGGTCTGTTTTACAGATGAGCCCTGAATTACATAAGTTACAGAAAATACACACATCAAAATAAAATACAAAATGCAAGCAGAAAGAAGAAAAAGGTAATAAAAAACAAACACATTCATCAGAAATAAGGTCCTCAATCATCTTTCTGAATTGCCCTAGAGGCACCAAAACACCAGATTAAAGAACATTTTGAAGTTTGTTCCACAAATAAGGTGCAACAAAACTAAAAGCTGATATACATACAGTGAGGGAAAAATGTATTTGATCCCTTGCAGATTTTGTATATTTGTCCACTGACAAAGAAATTATCAGTCTATAATTTTAATGGTAGGTTTATTTGAACAGTGAGAGACAGAATAACAACAAAAAAATCCAGAAAAACGCATGTTAAAAATGTTATGAATTGATTTGCATTTTAATGAGGGAAATAAGTATTTGACCCCTCTGCAAAACATGACTTAGTACTTGGTGGCAAAACCCTTGTTGGCAATCACAGAGGTCAGACATTTCTTGTAGTTGGCCATCATGTTTGCACACATCTCAGGAGGGATTTTGTCCCACTCCTCTTTGCAGATATTGTCCAAGTCATTAAGGTTTCGAGGCTGACGTTTGGCAACTCAAACCTTCAGCTCCCTCCACAGATTTTCTATGGGATTAAGGTCTGGAGACTGGCTAGGCCACTCCAGTATCTATTAATATTAATTTCATTACAGTAGTCTATATTTCATCCCAGATGAAATAGCTAAACATAATAGTTTTTTGAAGTCTAGATCAGGGAAAGCCACAGCTTTATCAGAACCATCCCACTGGGCACACACTGGTTGTATCAACGTTGTTCCCACGTCATTTCAATTGAATTACATTGAACCAATGTGGAATAGATGTTGAATTGACATCTGTGCCCACTGGGATAGGCCTACATCACCAGAAGAAGAACACCCATATCTAATAATCTACAGGGGTACGTACGGGTACTATCTTTTATGTTGCTTAAATTATTGGAATGATGCCACAATTCAATGCAAGATTTAAAAGTCGTGGAAAAATCTAGACAAATAAATGAGGCATTGAAGCCATTTGGAGTTGACAAGCAAGATATTTCTACATGACAACCCCTCCCAAGTAGTCAAAGAAGGTGGCTAAACAAAGATAGTTCACTCAGGCCGTTCATCATTGAAAAAAAAGGTCAGTTCCAGTCTACTTAACCAACACTAACCCAACACTGCAACCTAGTCTCAGAGTAGTTTATATTATTGTGTACGTAAATCCGAGAAATATAATTTACTATGATATGTATGGTATGTATTCATTTGTGAATGTCCATCACCCATTCCGTATGATATGTTCTGAATTACAATTTGTATTAAATGTCACGAATTTGCAAAAACGAACAACAGGTCGAGCATTTGCAAAATGTACAATAAGTTACGAATGAGAAAAATTTATGAAATGTTTACGAATTCTAGCTAGGTGACTAAGTAGCTAACATTAGCTACAGTGCCTTGCGAAAGTATTCGGCCCCCTTGAACTTTGCGACCTTTTGCCACATTTCAGGCTTCAAACATAAAGATATAAAACTGTATTTTTTTGTGAAGAATCAACAACAAGTGGGACACAATCATGAAGTGGAATGACATTTATTGGATATTTCAAACTTTTTTAACAAATCAAAAACTGAAAAATTGGGCGTGCAAAATTATTCAGCCCCTTTACTTTGAGTGCAGCAAACTCTAACGGAGATTTGTCTTCCAACAAGCCAATGATCCAAAACATAAAGCAAAATCTACAATGGAATGGTTCAAAAATAAACATATCCAGGTGTTAGAATGGCCAAGTCAAAGTCCAGACCTGAATCCAATCGAGAATCTGTGGAAAGAACTGAAAACTGCTGTTCACAAATGCTCTCCATCCAACCTCACTGAGCTCAAGCTGTTTTGCAAGGAGGAATGGGAAAAAATGTCAGTCTCTCGATGTGCAAAACTGATAGAGACATACCCCAAGCGACTTACAGCTGTAATCGCAGCAAAAGGTGGCGCTACAAATTATTAACTTAAGGGGGCTGAATAATTTTGCACGCCCAATCTTTCAGTTTTTGATAAGTTAAAAAAGTTTTAAATATCCACTTCATGATTGTGTCCCACTTGTTGTTGATTCTTCACAAAAAAATACAGTTTTATATCTTTATGTTTGAAGCCTGAAATGTGGCAAAAGGTCGCAAAGTTCAAGGGTGCCGAATACTTTCGCAAGGCACTGTAGGCTAGGGGTTAGGGCCCAGTGGTGGAAAAAGTACCCAACTGTCCTACTTGAGTAAAAGTAAAGATACCTTAATAGAAAATGACTCAAGTAAAAGTTAAAGTCACCCCGTAAAATTCTGCTTGAGTAAAAGTCTAAAAGTATTTGGTTTAAAATATACTTAAGTATCAAAAGTAAAAGTATAAATCACTTCAAATTCCTAACATTAACCAAACCAGATGGCACCATTTTCTTGTTTTATTAATTTACGGAAAGCCAGGGGCACACTCCAACACTCAAACATCATTTACATACAAAGCATGTGTGTATAGTGAGTTTGCCAGATCAGAGGCAGTAGGGATGACCAGGGATATTCGGTTGATAAGTGCGTGAATTTGACTATTTTCCTGTCCTACTAAGCATTCAAAATGTGACATGTACTTTTGGGTGTCAAGGAAAATGTATGGAAAAAAAAGTACAATAATTACTTAAGGAATGTAATGAAGTAAAAGTAGTCAAAAATATAAATAGTAAAGTACAGATACCCCAAAAACTATTAAAGTAGTACTTTAAAATATTTTTACTTAGGTACTTTAAACCACTGGGTTAGGGGTTAGGATTAAGGTTAAGTTTAGGTGTTAGGTTAAATGCTTAAGGTTAGGGTTAGGTTAAGGGGAAGGGTTAGCTACAAGGGTTAAAGATAGGGGAAGGGTTAGCTAAAAGGGTTAAGGTTAGGGGAAGGGTTAGCTAAAATGGTTAAGGTGAAGGTTTAGCTAACATGATAAGTAGTTCCAAAGTAGCTAAAAAGTAAGTAGTTGAAAAGTTGATAATTAGCTAAAATTGTCCATGATGGGATTCAAACTCGCAACCTTTGTGTTGCTAGACGTTCACATTGAACGCTCACCCATCCACACCGACCAAACAACATAATTTGGTTTTTGCTTTATGGATCCATCTGTCTTAAGTAACCATTCCAAACGTAACATATCATACTAATTTGAGTATTACAGATTTACATTTACTATATTACGTCTAGTCTAGTCTACCAGTGTGATTCTCCCCCTCTCCTCCCAGCCAGCATAGATAGATTGAGGGAGTGAGGGACACAATGGAGATCGGCAATTGAGCTTAGAGCAGGTTCCTGCCGATAAATATGTTTAAAGTTATAGGCTGCTACCTACATGCCTAATATATGTGAAACTAAAACGTAGGCTAGGGTAGGCTAGTCAAGAAAGCGGTTGGTGATAAATTGAGATAGGCTAGATAATGTGATCCTAGGCTACATTTTAAATATCCTATAGAAAGCATTACACATGCAAAAATATGCCAAATCTACAAATCTTATTGTATGACATGCACAATTCAAGAAAACAGTTTTGGGGTTTTCTAAAACCCCACTCAGAGATGTCATAGATGAGAATGAGTAGGTCTACTCATAAACTGAGTGGGAAATTGGCACAGCAAAATAGTGCATGTCATCCCTGAAAATAAATCATAGCTTACAAATTGTGAGAATACAAAAAATAATGACTATCAGGTGGGGTCGATGTTGGAGGATCACTGTTGTAGAGAGTTCCTGTAATGTCTATGTATTCCCACTAGATGTCAACATATTCCCACAATGAAACACAATTTGAAACAGAGCTTGCCTGCAGTACGTCAACGTTTACAAAATCACATACCAACCCAACACCTGTTCACTGATAGAGGCTAAAGCAAAGGTATTTACTCCAATGCAGAGGTGTAGTCAGAAATTCGTTGGTGGGTGGGACTGCAGAAATATGTTGTGGAATATATTGTGCTGTATTCTAATGAAGTATAATTACTAGTAATTGCAATGAATACATAAAATCCAAGTAAATTGTTTGGGCATTATTGTGTTTAGTAAAAGTGTTGAATACTATAATACTTGAAGGCATTAGCTCATTAGCTCAGTGCTTTTTACAGTATGAAGACTGTATCACAACCGGCTGTGATTGGGAGTCCCATAGGGCGGCACACAATTGGCCCAGCGTCGTCCGGGTTTGGCCGACGTAGGCCGTCATTGTAAATAAGAATTTGTTCTTAACTGACTTGCCTAGTAAAATAAAGGTTAAATAAAAAAAAATAGAAAATAAAAAATTAATCCCTCTCACAATAGAAATTATAATTTGAGGCTTACAGTAACAAATAGTTGGGAAGTAAAAAAAAAAGGACCAAAGTACAACTCTGTCCTGAGTGGGAGAGATGTGGAGTCCTTGTGTAGCTGTGTGGTGTGTGTGCGAAGGAGAGAGTGCTGCTGCTAGAGTAATTGGTCTCTGTGAGCTGTCCATTGCACCATTAATAAGTCCACTAGCCTGAGGGTGCGCTTGCCAGTGCTGGAACTGGTGATGGAAGTGGTATTCCTTGGTCTCTGTGCCAGCTTTGTCCCCTATGACGACAATGCCAACGGCAAGTTTCAGGAACAATGAGACCAACCCTATGGACAACTCCCTGTATCGAGACTGTCCCTTCTTCCCTGACATGCAGATGATGATCTTTGGCTGCCTGCTGGCCTTCCTGCGGCTGCCTGCTGGCCTTCATGTGGCTTTACGGCTTTAGCGGGATGGTCTTCAACTTCCTGACAGCCAACTTCGCCATCTAGTGGGAAGGGCTACTTGGTCCAGGGCTACTTCCAGTTACACTCCGATGGAAAGATCCACCTTGGGGTCGTCAACCTGGTCAATGCTGAGTTTACATGCGGCGTGGTGCTTATCTCCTTTGGGGCGGTGCTGGGAAAGAACAGCCCTCTAGAGGACCTGCTAGAGGTCCATATCTTTGCTGTGACAGAGTGGGCTGTGCTGAAATACCTAAAGAACAATGACGCAGGTGGCTCCATCCTCATCTGTTTGTCTGTTACTTTGGGTTGAGGGTCACGTTTGTGCTGTACCAGCCAAGCCTGAACGATGGCCACGTCAAAGGGATGACTAGTTACCAGTCAGACATCCTGTCAGTGATGGGCACCCTGGTTCTCTGGGTGTTCTGACCCTCTTTCAACTTTGACCAGTACAGGCTTGTCCTGCAGACCTTCATAGGCCTCAGCTCCTTGTCGATGAAAGCCTTTGCCTTATCTGCCCTATTCAACAAGAGAGGCTAGATCACCATGGCCGACATTCAGAATGTGACTCTGGTGGGTGGTGTGACTGTTGGTGCCTCCGTGGACATGATGATCTCCCCTGCAGCCTACGCCCTGGGGGTCATGGTCTGCACAGCCTGCTTCACGGGATACAGGTACCTCACCCCTTTCCTGACCTACTGCTTCTGTCACGTCTACTCCCGCTCCCCCTCTACGGCGCTCGACTTTGCCAGTTTATTAATTATTACGCACACCTGCCATCATCATTACGCGCACCTTCGCCTCATGAGACTCACCTGGACTCCATCTCCTTCTTGATTACCTCCTCTATATCCGTCACTACTTTGGTTCTGTCCCCAGGCGTTATTGACTCTGTTTCTGTGTTTCACGTCTGTACGCTACTCGTGTTTCTTGTTTTGTTCTGTTCCGTTTTTCATTAAACTCACTCCCTATACTTGCTTCCCATTTCTTAGCATACACGTAACAGCTTCAGGATCCAAGACCAGTCTGGCATCCATAATCTCCAAGGCCTCACCGGTCTCATATCCTGCATGACCGGCATTTATGCCATCCTCATGTCCAACAAAGAAACCTATGGCCCCAGTATATACCAGATATTCGTGCACCCATGGGAGGAGACCCAAAGCTGCTGGAGCTGCAGCAGCTGATCCCCAGGGCTGAAGTCCGGCCTGGGCCGCACCGCCAATGAGCAGGCCCTCTACCAGGTGGCAGCTACACTACATGACCAAAAGTAGGTGAGCACCTGCTCATCGAACATCTCATTCCTTAAATCATGGGCATTAATATGGAGTTGGTTCCCCCTTTGCTGCTATAACAGCCTCCACTCTTCCAGGATGTCTTTTTACTAGATTTTGGAACATTGCTGCGGGGACATGCTTCCATTCAGCCACAAGCACATTAGTGAGGTCTGGCACTAATGTTGGGCAATTAGGCCTGGTTCGCAGTCTGCATTCCAATTCATCCCAAAGGTGTTAGATGAGGTTGAGATCAGGGCTCTGTGCAGGCCAGGCAAGTTCTTCCACACCGATCTCAACAAACCTTTTTTGTATGGACCTTGTTTTGTGAACTGGGGCATTGCCATGCTGAAACAGGAAAGGGCCTTCCCCAAACTGTTGCCACAAAGCACAGAATTGTCTAGAATGCCATTGTGTGCTGTCGCGTTAAGATTTCCCTTCACTGGAACTATGCGGCATAAACCATGAAAAACAGCCCAGACCATTATTGGCCTACACACAATACTCCATCATGTCAATGTGGAATTATGTTTTTAGAGATTTCAACAAATTGATAAAAAATGAAAAACTGAAATGGCTTGAGTGAATATTCCACTCCTTTGTTATGGCAAACCTTGTTTGCAAGTTTGATTGCACACAACACAGAGGGGATATCATTGGGAGTACATATTAGGCATCAACGAAGTCACAAGATTTATTGATACAGTGCCTTCAGAAAGTATTCACACCCCTTGACTTTTTCCCCCAACAATTCACAGCCTGTGTTTAACATTGATTAAATTAAGATTTTTTTTGTCATTGGCCTACACACAATACCCCATAATGTCAAAGTGGCATTACTTTTTTCAAATTAATAAAACGGTTCAAGATGAAATGTTAAGACAATAAGTTTAACCCCTTTGTTATGGAAAGCCTAAATAAGTTCACTTAACAAGTCACATAATAAGTTCTATGGACTCACTGTGTTTAACATGATTTTTGACTCTCTCAACTCTGTACCCCACACATACAGATAATTGTAAGGTCCCTCAGTTAAGCAGTGAATTTCAAATGCAGATTCAACCACAAAGACCAGGGAGGTTTTCCAGTGCTTATTTGTAGATGGGTAAAATAAAAAAGCAGACATTGAATATCCCTTTGAGAATAGTGAAGTTAATACATACACCATATAAAGTGTATCAATACAGTCAGTCACTGCAAATATACAGGTGTCCTTACTAACTCAGTTGCCGGAGAGGAAGGAAACCACTCAGGGATTTCACTATGAGGCCAATGGAGACTTTACAGTTACAGACAGTGGTGGAAAAAGTACCCAATTGTCCTACTTGAGTAAAAGTAAAGATCCCTTAATAGATAATGACTCAAGTAAAAGTTACCCAGTACAATACTACTAAGTCTGAAAGTATTTGGTTTTGACATATCCTTAAGTATCAAAAGTAAATGCACATAAGTAAAATATTCATAAGTGTAAAAGTATAAATCATTTTAAATTCTTCATATTAAGCAAACCAGACTGCACCATTTTCTTGTTTTTATTTATTTACAGATAACCAGGGGCACCCTCCAACACTCAGACACAATTTACGAACTAACAATATGTGTTTAGTGAGTCCACCAGTTCAGAGGTAGTAGATGACCAGGGATGTTCTCTTCATAAGTGTGATAAGGTGCATCTAGGTGATAGGTGTAGGAGTCAGGCGTAGGAGAGCAGGGATGTCTGAGAAGAGTGTTTAAGTAAGACAGTCCACCAACAGTCGAAAAGAACTACGCCCTTGTAACATAGAACCCGTGCAAACAAACGGAGGAACAAACACAGTTCCGACACTATATACACTTGCGTAACCGTGAAAATCAAGACTAATCACGCACAAACTTAGGCAGGCAACAGGTTACCCTTATACATAGAAATGAACGCAAATGAAACCAGGTGTGAAAAAGGAACCAAAGACAAAACAAACAGAAAAGGAAAAAGGGATCGGTCAGCATAGGTGGGTCCAATAAGTCCTCCCCCGGCACCCAGCATCTCTCCTCCGGACCTTACCCCTCCCAATCCACGAGGTACTGAAGTTCCCCCACCCGACGCCTCGAGACCAGTATGGACCGAACTGCATATGCAGGCACCCCCTCGATGTCCAGGGACTTCCCACACCTCAGCTTCTTGAAGCGGACCAGCCACCACCGGCCTGAGGAGAGACACATGAAACGAAGGGTTAATACGGTAATAATTGGGAACTGTAACCTATAACCCACCTCGTTTATTCTCCTCAGGACTTTAAACGGCCCCACAAACCGCAAACCCAGCTTCCAGCAGGGCAGGCGGAGGGGCAGGTTTCGGGTCGAGAGCCAGACCCGGTCCTCCGGTGCGAACACCGGGGCCTCGCTGCGGTGGCGGTCAGCACTTGCCTTCCGCCACCGTTTGGCCCGTTTAAGGTACCCGTTGGCGGCCTCCCAGGTCTCTCTTGAGCGTCTCACCCAATCGTCCACCACAGGAGCCTGGGTCTGGCTCTGATGCCATGGTACCAGAATCGGCTGATTGTCCAACACACATTGGAAGGGCGACAGGGTTTTGTCCTGACCATGTGACCTGACCAGGAACAACTCTGGGCCTTGACCTTGAAGTGGCAATTAAAAGATCCAACAAAGATATGAAGTACACGTGCTCCCACCACTCAGCAACAGTAATGAGTATCAGTGGTGGCTGGTGCCACTTTAAATCGAAGGATGGGCTTATTGTAATGGTTGGAATGGAACCGTATCAAACACATGGTTTCATGGTACTTGTTGCCTATTCCAATAGAACACCTTGAGCCGGTCAACAATACAGATGTAGGATCTTAATTTGATCACCCTGTTACAGGATAAATGTAAAACTTGTACTGTATTTGAGGTGTAAACAGGCTTTTGAAGTTTGTAATTTCCACTTTTAAATTTCAGACTTGATATTCACTTACGAAAAATTTATCAACCCCTACAAAAATGTCCATAATCCACATAATAACGCAGATAGAACGATGAGACAGATATTTCACCTGATATATAGTTGTGAAGCATCGGCTTGTGTTTCCACTCACTACCAAATATGGTAGTGTGAGGAAGCACAATGGGAGAAGATGGAACAAGATGGAATTTGGCCAACATTCTGAAAATTTTCTCATCGATTAAACATTTGATCTCAATACAGTTTTCTGTCCCCAAAACTATAATCTATTACGAACAGAGTGGACTAGGTTTTGCAGACTTTACCCTTTGCCAAAGTTTTTTTTAAATTGTGTTGTTTAGAAGGAACTCAACAGCAAATTGAACTCTTGCACACACACACTTAAACAAGGATCTCACCTTTAAGGCAAAGAAATGAAAAGCTTGAGAGTGGTATATGTAGTACAGTAATGAATGCTAGATTTCAAATGAATTTCAAACAAACTGCTCAAGTTTTAATATAGTGATTATAACTTGCAAAGCCTCATGCCTGTATCTCAACGTGGCAGCTAGCCTGGTAGTTAGAGTGTTGGACTAGTAACTGAAAGGTTGCAAGATCAAATCCTTGAGCTGACAAGGTAAAAATCTGTCATTTTGCCCCTGAATAAGGCAGTTAACCCACTGTTCCTAGGCTGTCCTTAAAAATAAGAATTTGTTCTTAACTGACTTGCCTAGTTAAATAAAGGTAAAATTAAGTTTTAAAAAGGCCTAGTCACTCACAATCACTAATGAAGCATTCTATGGGTTTAAACATTAACATATCAAAAGGTCTATGATGCATTATTACCCTTACAGTAGAATCTGACTGTCAAATGAACTGACAAAATAAATATACACCGAACTTAAATAAATGACCAGTTTTTTGTTTATTTCGAAAGGAGGTATTAGCAATTTAGACATAAACAATATGGGTGATAATCTCAACAATATAGAAATGGATTGCTTTTCACAATTTTCTCTTCATACATTTCATGTTCAGTTCAACCTTACTGTTAGGCAGGATCTGGAGATTATAAAACGGTAGACACTCTACCCTAACAGGCATCTGAAAATGTGTCATTGAAAAAAATTGAGGAAATAATAATAATTTTGCATCACATAAGGCTGCTGAGGGGAGAATGGCTCATAAAAATGTCCGGAATGCAACAAATGGAATGGCATCAAATACCTGGAAACTATGTGTTTGATGTATTTGATACCATTCCACAAATGCCGTTCCAGTCATTCCCACGAGCCCGTTTTCTCCAATTAAGGTGCCACCATCCTCCTGTGCTTTGCATGTAGCCTCTTACCTCCTACTGGCTTCTTGTTTGAGCCAAAAGTTCAGACAAAGGGTCAGGGGAATTAGATAAGTAAGAACGGGCCTCAACAAGTTGTAATAAAGTCTGGCTGCATGTACTGATTACTGAAGTTAAACCACACCGTTGTCACACACACACCGCTCTGCAGACTTTGATATTAAGAAGAGCAAGGGGATATATTTTTCAATAACTCACAAATAGCGACACTCAGTGGTTAAGAAGTGAAACTGCGGCTAGACAACCAACATCGTCTCCAAATCTTGCCAAATAAAAACAAAAATTCAATAACAGATTGGAAAGCATATCACCAACGTTTTGTCTCTCAGACATGGTTGGCATAGCCATCATTGCCATCCTCTGTGTCCAGAGTTTTGGTGCGGTCCGTTTGCACTGAGGCATAGAGGTCAGAAAGCACAGAGACCGTGTCAGCGTTGTTGTTGGTCACAGTCACCTTCTCCACTTCCTGTGGCCCCTGTAGTGTCACCACGTCAGAGTACTCAATCTGGGGCTGTGGGGAGCTGCGGCCAGACACCATCTTTGGGGCCTTCAGAGTCAGGTTGGCATAACAGTCCTGCCTTTTAGAGGGCGCCTGACAGAAAGAAGAAATGGTAAATATATGTTTAATAAAGGTCCAATGCAGCCCTTTTTATCTGAATATCAAATTATTTCTGAGTAACAGCTAAGTACCTTACTTTGATTGTTTAAATTAAAATAGTAAAAAAGAAACAAAAATAGCTTCTTAGCAAAGAGCAATTTCTCAAGAAAGAATTTAGCTAGGACTGTCTGGGATTGGTCTGAATGGGTAGGAGAAAACGGAAAATTGGCTGTTATTGGCAGAGAGGTTTGGAACTCTTTTTCCTATTGGTCTGCTAACTAATTTACCGCTTGGTGATTTCACCAAAACGTCATCCTTCCAATACAGGCTGAAATTTCAGGTAGTCTTTTCAAACAGTTCTCACACAAAAAGGGTATTATCAGAATTTTCTCAATTTCGCAGTATAATTCCAACCACAAAGGGAAATCCCATTTTTGACTGCACTGGACCGTTTATATATAATCTTGTCGACCAGCCAGCACTCTCTAGCAATTGAGCCTGGGGACAAGGTTAGGTTTAATATCCTGTAGGACCTTTTGGTATGGGCCTATACATGACACAAAGAGATAGGTAACACAAATAATGAACAATAACAGGAGACATCTGTGCTTCACAAGGAGAAGGTGTAGAAAAAGTAGCACCTGAGAACCACTTTTGATCGGACGATCTCTGATGGATGAGGAACTGAGTGGAAGTTCTACTCCTGTCAACAAAGAGAAACCAGTTGTGAAAAATAGAATAATTCAACCCTGTGTCACTCATCACATCGCAGTGCACATATTCCATGCAGTAAGATGGAACTGTATTTTCTTGGTGTTATTACATGTAAGTACATAGTAACTATACTACAAAACAAATTTGAAAAACTAAATGAGCTGTTTCATTACATTACAATTCACAATGCTTTGCTTTCGGGTGCTTGCATTGTGAATCGTAATGTAATGAAACAGATCATTTATGTTTTTACTATGTACTTACTTACATGTAATAACACCAAGAAAATACAGTTCCATCTTACTGCATGGAATATGTGCACTACTCTGACAACAGTGAAACATTGACATTCAAAATGAAATTCAACTGAAATTCTGCAAGCAAGCATCTTCTGGGAACTTCTTCTCACTTGTCTGGGTGTAGCTGATGTTCCCATAGATAGGGTTGTCCTCCATGTCCCTCAGTCTCAGACTAAGACTGGTTGATTCACATCAAGGATGAGGAGAGAGCAAACAGTGAGGTCGTTAGCGAAACAGATGTCAGCATGTAATAATAGTCCAAAGCCATCACGATCAAACCAGATAAATAAATCTAAAGATGAATAAAGACAAAAATCTGTGATCCAGAGCCATGCAGATACTGTATCTATATCTGTCTATATACTGTATATATGGCTCTGCATCATTCATTGCAGCCCCATCAGACAGACAATTAATCTGTCATTAAACCTTTTTGTCCCTTTGTCCCTCTGTCTAATCATTACAGTTTTTCTCAATTGCCTACAAGCATTTTTTTTTGGAACAAAACAGTAAATACATTTTCCAGATGTAGTTGCCTTCTCAAAACATAAATAAATTCATCAAAACTATATTATACAGTCAGAATTGCAAATTCATAAATCAAAAGAACACGAATGCCTGCAAAAAGAATAACACAACCATATTTACCTTGAGTCCATGCAGACAAAACAAAGTTAGTCTGTCTTTTAAATATCCCAGTAGATAAATACATTGTTTTTGCAGTCACTAAATCATGAAGATCAAATTTGGAAGAGCAACTATCCAAAGGTGCAGAACTATGGGCAATTATAACTATTTTTGCATATTTCAGCAAACAATTTCATACACAATTTCATTTACCAAATTATTCAAATAAAAATAATGTAAAAAATGCATTGTTTGCAGGATTCAGATTCAGAGTGTTTAATAGTCACATGTACAGGGTTGCAGGTGTTTTTGCAGGGTACAGGGAAAATCTTAGGCTCCAAGCTCCAGCATGCAGGACTTAAAATGATGCAGTGAAATAAAATAATGAAAATGGTAATAAAAACCAAAAACAATAGAAATAGCCCTATATACACATCCTAACTGTAGTAGTGATGAATAAATAAATGTCCATTGGTGTGGAGGCAGAGTAAATAATGTTTAGGGGGTGTCGGGGTGTGGGGGAATGACCATAGGGTGAGAAGCATGACCATTGAGGGGGTGTGAAATAAAAACAATCAAAATGATATATAATATACAGTGGGGCAAAAAAGTATTTAGTCAGCCACCAATTGCGCAAGTTCTCCCACTTAAAAAGATGAGAGAGGCCTGTAATTTTCATCATTGGTACACTTCAACTATGACAGACAAAATTTAAAAAAAATCCAGAAAATCACATTGTAGGATTTTTTATGAATTTATTTGCAAATTATGGTGGAAAATAAGTATTTGGTCAATAACAAAAGTTTATCTCAATACTTTGTTATATACCCTTTGTTGGCAATGACAGAGGTCAAACATTTTCTGTAAGTCTTCACAAGGTTTTCACACACTGTTGCTGGTATTTTGGCCCATTCCTCCATGCAGATCTCCTCTAGAGCAGTGATGTTTTGGGGCTGTTGCTGGGCAACACGCAATTTCAACTCCCTCCAAAGATTTTCTATGGGGTTGAGATCTGGAGACTGGCTAGGCCACTCCAGGACCTTGAAATGCTTCTTACGAAGCCACTCCTTCGTTGCCCGGGCGGTGTGTTTGGGATCATTGTCATGCTGAAAGACCCAGCCACGTTTCCTCTTCAATGCCCTTGCTGATGGAAGGAGGTTTTCACTCAAAATCTCACGATACATGGCCCCATTCATTCTTTCCTTTACACGGATCAGTCGTCCTGGTCCCTTTGCAGAAAAACAGCCACAAAGCATGATGTTTCCACCCCCAAGCTTCACAGTAGGTATGGCGTTCTTTGGATGCAACTCAGCATTCTTTGTCCTCCAAACACAATGAGTTGAGTTTTTACCAAAAATGTATATTTTGGTTTCATCTGACCATATGACATTCTCCCAATCTTCTTCTGGATCATCCAAATGCTCTCTAGCAAACTTCAGACGGGCCTGGACATGTACTGGCTTAAGCAGGGGGACACATCTGGCACTGCAGGATTTGAGTCCCTGGCGGCGTAGTGTGTTACTGATGGTAGGCTTTGTTACTTTGGTCCCAGCTCTCTGCAGGTCATTCACTAGGTCCCCCCGTGTGGTTCTGGGATTTTTGCTCACCGTTCTTGTGATCACTTTGACCCCACGGGGTGAGATCTTGCGTGGAGCCCCAGATCGAGGGAGATTATCAGTGGTCTTGTATGTCTTCCATTTCCTAATATTTGCTCCCACAGTTGATTTATTCAAACCAAGCTGCTTACCTATTGCAGATTCAGTCTTCCCAGCCTGGTGCAGGTCTACAATTTTGTTTCTGGTGTCCTTTGACAGCTCTTTGGTCTTGGCCATAGTGGGGTTTGGAGTGTGACTGTTTGAGGTTGTGGACAGGTGTCTTTTATACTGATAACAAGTTAATACAGGTAACGAGTGGAGGACAGAGGAGCCTCTTAAAGAAGAAGTTACAGGTCTGTGAGAGCCAGAAATCTTGCTTGTTTGTAGGTGACCAAATACTTATTTTCCACCATAATTTGCAAATAAATTCATTAAAAATCCTACAATGTGATTTTCTGGATTTTTTTCTCATTTTGTCTGTCATAGTTGAAGTGTACCTATGATGAAAATTACAGGCCTCTCTCATCTTTTTAAGTGGGAGAACTTGCACAATTGGTGGCTGACTAAATACTTTTTTGCCCCCCTGTATATATTAATAACTGCAAAAGTGATGAATGTCGTCGGTGTGGGGGCAGAGTAAAAGTCCCTTGCGGGGTGTCCATAGTGGGAGTAGCAGGGGAGAGGGGGGAGCAGGTAGCTGACTAGTGGTGGCTATTCAGCAGCCTGATGGTCTGAGGGTAGAAACTATTTGCCAGTCTTCCAGTTTTTACCATGATGCTCCTGTACTCTCTGCGTCTGTGGTCCACAGAGGTGGAGTTACCGTACCAGGCTATGAGGCAGCCCGACATTATGCTCTCAATGGTTCTCCTGTAGAACACTGTGAGGGTTCTCGGGGACAGGCAAAATGTATTCAGCATCCTGAGGATAAAGAGTCGCTGTCGTGCCTTCTTCACCACGTGTCCATGTGGTTAGACCATTTCAGCTTCTCTGAGATGTGTACGCCGAGGAAATAGAAGTTATTGATCGTCTCCATGGCGGCCCTGTTGATGAGGATGGGGGCGTGCCCCAGCCTGGTTCCTCCTGAAGACCACAATCAGCACCTTTGTTTAGCTAACGCTGGGGGAGAGGTTGCTTACATGGCACCACACCGTCAGAGTGCCTACCTCCTCCCTGTAGGTTGTCTCGTCGTTGTTGGTAATCAGGCCTACTACTGTTGTCGTCATGGAACTTGATGATAGAGTTGGAACTGTGTGATGCCACACACTCGTGGGTATACAGGGGAATACAGGAGGGAACTGAGAACGCACCCTTGTGGGGCACCCGTGTTGAGAATCACTGTTGAGGAGGTAATGTTGCTTACCTTCACCTTCACTGGGGGTGCCCGGTCAGAAAGTCAAGGACCAGTTGCATAGGGAGGAGTTCAGACTGATTGCTGTGAGCTTTCTAATGAGCTTATAGGGCACTATGGTATTGAAGGCCGAGATGTAGTTGATGAACAGCATCTTATGCATTTCTTTTGTCCAGGTAGGTGAGGGCAGTGTGTAGTGCATTGACGATTGCATCGTCCATGAAGCTGTCAGGGAGGTAGGCGAATTGGAGAGGGTCGAGTGTGTTGGGGAGCGAGGAGGTGAGTGCTACTGGTCGGTGGTCGGTGGTCGTTCAGTTACTTTCCCTTTTTTTTCTTTTTTTGTAGCAGAGTTTTGACTGTTAGATGCACATCAGCTGTAGTGATGCATAAAACAGTGGAAAGAGGCTTGCTGCTAGCCAACATTGTACCGGAGAACAAGCGCCCACACGTGGATTATTTGGCCTCCCCATCTTTCCAGACCAGATTTATACCCCCCAGAAAGGCTGGATGTTTTGCCCCTGCCTGCTATGAGAATGAGCTAGTGAGTGAGTAAGTGAGCCAGCCAGCCAACATTTTAGCCAGATTCATTCATCGGTATCATCACAATCTAATTCCATGTAGTCAATACATAGGCTGATTTGTTCGTAGTTTTGGAGACTTTCCTTTGGCGCACAGAAACAAAATCCACAGTAGAAATAAGGAAAGGTGAATACAATGGAGGAACACAATTGATATGAATGTATAGCCCTCAATATACAGTGCCTTGCGAAAGTATTTGGCCCCCTTGAACTTTGCGACCTTTTGCCACATTTCAGGCTTCAAACATAAAGATATAAAACTGTATTTTTTTGTGAAGAATCAACAACAAGTGGGACACAATCATGAAGTGGAACGACATTTATTGGATATTTCAAACTTTTTTAACAAATCAAAAACTGAAAAATTGGGCGTGCAAAATTATTCAGCCCCCTTAAGTTAATAATTTGTAGCGCCACCTTTTGCTGCGATTACAGCTGTAAGTCGCTTGGGGTATGTCTCTATCAGTTTTGCACATCGAGAGACTGACATTTTTTCCCATTCCTCCTTGCAAAACAGCTCGAGCTCAGTGAGGTTGGATGGAGAGCATTTGTGAACAGCAGTTTTCAGTTCTTTCCACAGATTCTCGATTGGATTCAGGTCTGGACTTTGACTTGGCCATTCTAACACCTGGATATGTTTATTTTTGAACCATTCCATTGTAGATTTTGCTTTATGTTTTGGATCATTGTCTTGTTGGAAGACAAATCTCCGTCCCAGTCTCAGGTCTTTTGCAGACTCCATCAGGTTTTCTTCCAGAATGGTCCTGTATTTGGCTCCATCCATCTTCCCATCAATTTTAACCATCTTCCCTGTCCCTGCTGAAGAAAAGCAGGCCCAAACCATGATGCTGCCACCACCATGTTTGACAGTGGGGATGGTGTGTTCAGCTGTGTTGCTTTTACGCCAAACATAACGTTTTGCATTGTTGCCAAAAAGTTCAATTTTGGTTTCATCTGACCAGAGCACCTTCTTCCACATGTTTGGTGTGTCTCCCAGGTGGCTTGTGGCAAACTTTAAACGACACTTTTTATGGATATCTTTAAGAAATGGCTTTCTTCTTGCCACTCTTCCATAAAGGCCAGATTTGTGCAATATACGACTGATTGTTGTCCTATGGACAGAGTCTCCCACCTCGGCTGTAGATCTCTGCAGTTCATCCAGAGTGATCATGGGCCTCTTGGCTGCATCTCTGATCAGTCTTCTCCTTGTATGAGCTGAAAGTTTAGAGGGACGGCCAGGTCTTGGTAGATTTGCAGTGGTCTGATACTCCTTCAATTTCAATATTATCGCTTGCACAGTGCTCCTTGGGATGTTTAAAGTTTGGGAAATCTTTTTGTATCCAAATCCGGCTTTAAACTTCTTCACAACAGTATCTCGGACCTGCCTGGTGTGTTCCTTGTTCTTCATGATGCTCTCTGCGCTTTTAACGGACCTCTGAGACTATCACAGTGCAAGTGCATTTATACGGAGACTTGATTACACACAGGTGGATTGTATTTATCATCATTAGTCATTTAGGTCAACATTGGATCATTCAGAGATCCTCACTGAACTTCTGGAGAGAGTTTGCTGCACTGAAAGTAAAGGGGCTGAATAATTTTGCACGCCCAATTCTTCAGTTTTTGATTTGTTAAAAAAGTTTGAAATATCCAATAAATGTCGTTCCACTTCATGATTGTGTCCCACTTGTTGTTGATTCTTCACAAAAAAAATACAGTTTTATATCTTTATGTTTGAAGCCTGAAATGTGGCAAAAGGTCGCAAAGTTCAAGGGGGCCGAATACTTTCGCAAGGCACTGTATACCAAAAGTAATTATCTATAATGGAATGTAAAATTGTTGAAGATTATGATTTAAGATTAACCAAAAGTTACTGAAAGTAACATCTCTGAATGTCTGCAATTTTGTAAAAAGTATAAAAATGATATTGTCCCTATTGCCTAGATCTTTCCCTTTATTGTACATGGCTATGACACTGATGGGGTGATTAATAGTTTACTGATTGCCGGAAACAGAACACAATTGCACACATTTCTCTTCTGACAAAAACGTTGTGTTAATATTCTGTGAACAAAGCACATAACAGTGAATTTCGTATTCACTGATGACATATGTATTTAAAGTTTTGTAAAAGGTGGTCTAAGATATACAAGTCAGGTACAAAACCAAGAATATGATCAGAAGATCTGTAAATGGATTTGAGCACAAATCAAAAAATTGCTTGTAGGCAATTGAGAAAAACTGCAATTAGATACACACCTCCTTCTGAAGCGGGGCAGAAATGTATTTCCTTTATCTGTAACAACAAAAGAGTGTTCTCTGTCAGTATTTTCTTTTCAATCAGAGGTTGTGTTAACCATTGACTTCAGTCTTACCTGTACAATGTGTTTCGATACAGCAAAGAATATTCCAGCACACTGAAAAGACCAACATTGTGCTGACAACTGACAGTAGGATCCACAGCTCAAAAGACCCGCAGAAAATACCAAAAACTATAGGGAGAACAACAACAAGAAGCAGAACAGGTGTATAACCGTTAGTATACGTTGTTTTCTTTGCATTCGGCTGACAAGACTTTCGGGTCTAGATTTTGCACAATAAAACGGCAGGTGCATGGAATAGTGTGTGGGTATTCATCTTTCTTTCAAGATTTGATGGCTTGTCATGTGTAATATGTCTATAGCTCCAGAAGACACTGAATTGAATAAATAGTTCAAAGTAAACTAAATTAACCAACACACTGTTGTATATCCTCCCACATGTCTTTTGGGAGCCTACAACAGTGTGTGGGTTCATTTGGATTACACGGTGTAATACTTTTTTTATTTTTTATTACGCTGACACCAATCTTTGAACCTGAAGAGTTTTGAGCTGCATTTTTGTTTTATGGCGTGTAAATTTGACCTTTTTGACCTCTTCATGAGAATAAAATATTGTCTAACTTCAAACAAGCTTTTAAAAAGGGCACCAGAATATCCACTGTTTCTAGGCCGTCATTGAAAATAAGAATTTGTTCTTAACTGTCTTGCCTAGTTAAATAAAGGTTAAAAAAATCTAAATAATATTGTGAGTTAAAATAGATCAGACTTACCTGTTGTTTGAGTGCTGCTGTTACAGCTATCTGCCATGATTGCGAGTTTATAAACCTGATCAATTCAGACTCGCTTGAGAAAAATAAAAAATAAATAATTTAATCCCTCCCTGTGACTCTCTAAAAGATTGATCCAAGATGTAATTATATTGAAGCGTAATTCTGTACTAAACTATTACATTTGTATTTTAAGGTGTTGGTTTTAGTGATGCAGGTTCATCTAGGGTACTTTCTGGGAGTTTGCTGCAGGATGTTAGCTTGTCATTTCTTTTGTGCATCAGCAGGGCAATCTGCAGAAAACCACAATCCTTCCTATGAAAACAACTCATGCTGAGCCACATTTTGGTAATGCGTAAAAGAGAGAGAATATTTTGTGTGAGTTTTATACCAAGGGATGCAGCACCGCTTTATTTTTGACTGAAATATTAGGACTCTTTTTTGGTTTGTACGTTTTGGGAAATGTACTAATGTGTTTGCTATTGTGCTAAAAAAAAAGAAAATTATAGTGTCTGCAAAGATAAAAAAAAAACATTATAAATATTTAGACAGCGTAGGCCTAAAATGATCTACAATGGTTACCTATACTGAGACCCCCCCCCCCCCCAACATAAGTTAATTTAATTATCGATGACGGATGGAATAATGACATGTGTTTTTGTTGTTGTTGAGTCAATTAATTTCTCCTAAACAGTTTGACAATACCTATACGTGCATAGTATGGGCGTGTCTTAAAACTCTTATCCCACGTCTTCTCTAACTTTTCTTCCTTTTCCTGAGTGCTGGTGTGTATGTAGCAAGCTACGAACTTGACCGCAGCAAAATGTTCAATTTCGGATCAAAAATACTTGTACTTTTTCTCGTGGCTTTCCCATGTGGCCTGATATCCTTCGGTAAGTCATTTTATCCTTTTGAATTTGTATTCGTCACTACAACGGTCCAGAGTTCATTGCAATAATGAAACGTTAACAAAGTTAACATTGACGTGGCATAACGCAGTTTTTCATTCAGTGATATTTAACGTTTGAAGACTGCATTATTTTAAAGCTTCGTGCTCAATATCCATATTTGATTAATTAAACAAATGCATTTAACATAAAATTATAGCAGGAACATAACACTTTGGGAAGCTTTCTCAATATAGGCTTGTTGAGACATCGCATGCCTATGCAAATGCAACATTTCCATAGATGTAGTTTTGTGGTGAAACAAAAATGACACATTTTTCAAGACAAAATGTGTCTGGTAGGCAATATTTGTTTCTATACACAACTAGTATTCTGCACTAGAGCGCTAAAAAATGATATTCACAAAGTTTAGCATATCTTTGCAGGGGGGCTCTTATTTTGAAAAATACAAGTAAAATATCTGCGGTCATGCTGCCAGCATAATATACTGCTGCTAGGAGAACGGTAATCTCTACACTGAGTTCCCCTTTTCTCTATGGTGACGTGTCCCAGGATCATCGTTGCGTTAGTACTGTGTTGATGCATTGTAACACCCGTGTGAGGCGCTTACTTTTACGTTTTATCTTGCCTGTTACATAGTGTTCAAATTGATACAATAGGGCAGGCCTATTACTAAATGATTGGCTTTGCAATTTGTTATACAAAGTTTATACAGCATTTTCGATTAATTAGGCCTACCAATCATGAAGCATAACAGGACCTAGTTTTAGCCTTTAGGCTACACATTCTTTGTGAACGAGCACAATTAACTAATTAATCTCTTTTCATTATCACTTGTATCTATTTAGTAGTGTCACTAGTTTACATTTATTTGATCCATTGTATCCTATGTGTATTTTTTGTGAAGATGGACAAACTAGGGGTAACGTTAGGTTAAGAGACCTGGCCTTTTTAACAGGTGGTGAGTTGAAGTCACACTTATCAGTTATTATAGCAATTTATGCAATGTGTATGTGTTAAAATGCACACATTGCTAATGGCTTCTTCTCTGTTTGGACAGGCCGAGTATCTGCAGACTCTGAGTCTGCGGAGGACATTTTCCCGGATTCAACAGTCGATGAGGAGGAGGAGGAGGAAGAGGATGAGGTGCTGGTGGAAGAAGATCAGGTCCCAGGCTCAGTATGTGTCGTTGGTCGAACTGGGATGAAAGCGGCTTCTATTGCCCCTGCCAAATGAACCAGACAGTCATTTGACATATTGCTATTTGATTTGATATTTTTAAATCTCTCAGGAAACAGAAGATGACATAGATGAAGATGCTGCAGTTGGAGATGTAACCTCTCACCCTGATGCTGACACCACCATTGTCTTTGTGACTGGGGAAGGTTGGCCTTCTCTTCCTTGATGAAGACTTTCATATCATTTTACACTCAGTCATTCATTGTAAATTTAAAGGTTAATATGCAAGACAGCGTTGAATTTAATTATTCATTCACATCAATGGTTTAATTTGTATATCTTTGTGCCCTCTATCCAGAGTTCCCAGCCAATGAGATTGTGAAGTTCCTGGTGGGTTTCACCAACAAGGGAAGCCAGGATTTCACTGTCCATTCCCTGGAGGCCTCCTTCCGTTACCCTCAGGACTTCCAGTTCTACATCCAGAACGTGAGTCTGGTCTCTCGGATGCATGACGCCTGCATGCCTCATCTGAGGAATAGAAAGTCCCCATGAAACACACATGATTCTGTAACACTTCATACGTTATAATGGGGTTTGTAATATGTTTACTTCCAATTTATTAACTAACAATTACTATAATATTAACTTATTATAAAGCCTTTACAAACCTGATAACATATGTATTACTTATGATAGATGACAGTTAGTTCAAAAACAGTGTTGTATTTACCAAATATACATGGAATGCCCTGTAAAATGTAGTATTGGGAACTCTCTGCCATTGTTGATCAGAAAAGTAGACAAGATTTTTTTGGTATCTAGTTCACAGCCTTGCCCCTAAGCACTGTGGTCCAGCCCCAGAAGCAGGCCTCCTTTGAGTACTCCTTCATCCCTGCTCAGCCTATGGCTGGTCGTCCCTTCGGCCTGGTTATCCTACTCAACTACCAGGACAGTGAGGTGAGACTAGATTTATTGATTGTTTTTATTATTGTAATGTTTTGCATCTTCAGTATGCCCAGCTCATATGGGTTGTTGACCAGGTGTTCAGACATCACCATGACCAGGTTCAGAAGTTCATTGGAATGTATGTCCTGAGGCGCTGATCTTGTGTTTTGACTGTCCTGCAGGGCAACGGTTTCCAGACGGCCATTTACAACCAGACCGTCACTATCGTTGAGCTGGAGGAGGGACTGGATGGAGAGACGTAAGCATTTCTTTGCATACATCAATTCTATTTTTATGCCAGTATTTGGTTATTTTAATTTATGTTTTAGGTACATTTGTTTAATTATTTTAACTCATTTTTATAGTATGACATGTTTTCCTTTGTTTCTCCTCCAGAATATTCATGTATATCTTCCTGACTGGATTGGTTGTCTTGGCGGTCTTTGGCATGTACCAGGTGCTGGAGTCTAGGACGGTACGAGTTTCATGAATCTAAATTGTCATAGTCTAAAATATCTCCACATCTTTGTATAAGGTGTTGAATGTTACGTTAAAAATGAGCACCAGGGTGAATGAAGTGATGACCTTTCATCTATGTTTGTGCAGAGGAAGAGGTTCCCTGTGAAGGTGGAGACGGGCACTGGTGGGATGAACGGTGTGGACATAAGCTGGATTCCCCAAGAGACCCTCAACATCATGAGTAAGTTGAGCTTTGTCATGGGCTTTAATACTCTGTCATAGCTTTTCTTCCTGAGTGCAGGAAGACAAATTCAAACTCTGCTTATAACAACCACTTTTTTGGACGTGTACTTGAAAAGGCCTCCTCTGTTTTTATCTTGTCTGTACAAAGATGAATATCAACGCAAATGGCTGTATTGGCCATCCCTCTTTCTCTCTCTCTCTTACTCTCTTTGTCTCGCTCTCTCTTACAGGCAAGGCATCGGCATCCCCTAAAGCCTCCCCAAGGAAACGCACCAAGAGAGCGGTGGGAGTAGATCAGTAAACCATTCCATGATGTGGCCGTCTTCATATCAATGTCCACCAGG
The DNA here is from genome assembly GCF_057628025.1 of Oncorhynchus mykiss. NCBI lineage: Eukaryota > Metazoa > Chordata > Actinopteri > Salmoniformes > Salmonidae > Oncorhynchus > Oncorhynchus mykiss. Next base: position 59,667,937 of record NC_143028.1, on the reverse strand, counting down.
CCCATGTTCAAGGCCCATGACATCACAAACGTCAACACCATCAACCTCTGGGTGGACCTAGTTAGTTATCCAAGAGCTTTTTGCCGCTGTTACATAGGCATACACCAAATGTCTCAATGTCAAGGGTTCTTGGACTGAAGACACTGGTGTCACGAATGTGTCCCATTTAGACACCACTCTAGTTGGACATGGTCATAATTGTGCATATTTGGCCCACATTTAGTTTAATAAAGGAACTTGTTTTTTATCACTGTGTGGTTGAAACACTAACGGACTGATATGAGACTAAAGACTGAGTAATTGAATCACCATGCCAGCTCCATGAAAGACATGGGGAAGACTTGGAGTTTTAGACCTGCCAAAGAAAGCTATAATGCTACACCAAGTATTTCAATCAAACTTTTTTTTACTTTTACAAATGTATTTAAATACTTAAATTCCTGAAGTATTATGATATTGAGCTTTTAGTTCTATTTTATTCTGTGCCTTAGTGGCAGACTCCCTGTCTGCACGGTCAGGAATTGAGATAGTGACCAAAAGGGTCTCCCAAGTTCCTCCAAGGGAAAGTTTTCCTTAATGTGGACCAGGTTTTTCAGTGTCATACTTTGGAATATCATAAAGATGCTTTGAAAGGCTCAGTGAAGAGAATTTCAAAAGAAAAGGCCATCAGCTACCAGGTTACATTGTTAAATGTGAATGATACAAATGCATTTGAAAAGGTACTTGCTCTTAGAGTCAGGTTTAATTTTTTCCCAAACCATACTACAATAAATGTAACTGGTTGAATTATGAATTATAATTTTTTCACACATACTGCGCTGACACTCCAACACACACAAACTACATATGCTCACACACACATATTTACGCCACACAGTCTTTCACACACTGCAGCTACTCTGTTTATTATCTATCCTGATTGCCTAGTCACTTTTACCTACATGTACATGGTACCTCAGTCACCTCAACTACCTTGTACCCCAGCACATTGACTCAGTACCGGTACTCCTTGTACCATTATATATATATATATATATCCTTGTTATTTTATTGTGTTTCTATTTCCTTTTTATTTTGAATAATTGTCATTTTCAATCTGCATTGTTGGGAAAGGGCTCTTAAGTAAGCATTTCATGGTAAAGTCTACACCTGTTGTATTTGGAGCATGTGACAAATACATTTGTTTTGATTTCATGCCTCAATTTATGACGCTCTGAAATAAGCACTTTATTTGGTCTTTTGATTTTGCTCAATATTATTCTCAGAGAAACCAAAGATGACTGATGTCAGATTGACAAGGGATCCGACTGAGAGGAGACTGTCCATATGTACCAATGGGCTATTTGTTTGTCAGCAAATGAGAGACATGGGATGGCACTAAACGTATCTCTGGCGAAGAGCGTTGATGAGGTGAGAGAAGCGCTCTGAGACGAAGCACGCACGCGAGGGGCAGGTTAAGTAACGTCACCGTTATCATGTTTTGGATCGAGAATAAACTGCACCTGATACTGCAAATGTCAATCGCCTCCTGGTAACCAGATAGGACGTCATAAGTAATTTATCTTGATCGATTCATCTTACTTCGCTTTGATTTTTTTCTCAATTTATGAGCGACTTTGTTGGATCCCACAGATGGCGAGAGGCACCCTCCGCTGGGTTTGATATGGGAATGGGATTTACGTCAGCGAAGATTCTAATATTTTGTGCATGTATTACATTAGGTAAGACGGGTTCAATAACCGTTCTAGATACATATGTATTTGTAGAATAATAATTTGTCATATTCAATTAATTTATTTTTCGACACCACTGTATTGGCTCTGTTTTTATAATATATTGGATGAAACGCAATATTTTATTAATTAAGGGTGTAGGCTAAATGTAGATGTTGCATGCAGAGTGAGAATAGAGTTGTAGCCTACTATTTGATAGTGCCAAGCCTTTTTCATATTTTAAGTGCTTATCAATAATGCATTGTCACTCAGGTGTGTGCAGATAGATTTTGGAGTGCTTGAATGATATTTGACAAGAAATAGACTTGCAATGTTGTGCTGGTTTGGGGTCACAAAGTACTGAGTATGGCTGGAGGGTGGTCTGGAGGGGGACTAGGCCCCATCCTGAAGTTGGAGAATTGTGCATTTTTCAAACACCTGAAACATTTTTAATCATTATGCTTAATTCTATGTACAAAAAATATATATGTAAATGTCTCTGCATATTTAAGTTTACCTCTTGAGCTGTATCCTCCTGACTGGTGGTTCTTTTTTTTTAAAGAAACTAAATATGCTTCTCTGGTAAAAACTGGGTAAATGATTGAAAGGAATGTGAGTTGTATTCAGTAATTGCTTGCTTTTCTGAAGTCTACCAACCTTGCCAGCAGGTATGGCAGCTATTTAATGTTGTCCTTATTTTACCAGGTAAGTTTTATCATCTACAGGAACAACCCTCAGAATAGTTACAGGGGAGCAGAATGATCCAATTGGAAGCTGGGGATGATTAGTTGGCCATGATGGTATGAGGGCCAGATTGGGAATTTAGCCAGGACACCAGGGTTAAAACCCCTATTCTTACAATAAATGCCATTGGATATTTTAGTTTCCACAGAGAGTCAGGACACCTGTTTAATGTCCCAGAAAAGTAGACAAGATTTTTTTGGTATCTAGTTCACAGCCTTGCCCCTAAGCACTGTGGTCCAGCCCCAGAAGCAGGCCTCCTTTGAGTACTCCTTCATCCCTGCTCAGCCTATGGCTGGTCGTCCCTTCGGCCTGGTTATCCTACTCAACTACCAGGACAGTGAGGTGAGACTAGATTTATTGATTGTTTTTATTATTGTAATGTTTTGCATCTTCAGTATGCCCAGCTCATATGGGTTGTTGACCAGGTGTTCAGACATCACCATGACCAGGTTCAGAAGTTCATTGGAATGTATGTCCTGAGGCGCTGATCTTGTGTTTTGACTGTCCTGCAGGGCAACGGTTTCCAGACGGCCATTTACAACCAGACCGTCACTATCGTTGAGCTGGAGGAGGGACTGGATGGAGAGACGTAAGCATTTCTTTGCATACATCAATTCTATTTTTATGCCAGTATTTGGTTATTTTAATTTATGTTTTAGGTACATTTGTTTAATTATTTTAACTCATTTTTATAGTATGACATGTTTTCCTTTGTTTCTCCTCCAGAATATTCATGTATATCTTCCTGACTGGATTGGTTGTCTTGGCGGTCTTTGGCATGTACCAGGTGCTGGAGTCTAGGACGGTACGAGTTTCATGAATCTAAATTGTCATAGTCTAAAATATCTCCACATCTTTGTATAAGGTGTTGAATGTTACGTTAAAAATGAGCACCAGGGTGAATGAAGTGATGACCTTTCATCTATGTTTGTGCAGAGGAAGAGGTTCCCTGTGAAGGTGGAGACGGGCACTGGTGGGATGAACGGTGTGGACATAAGCTGGATTCCCCAAGAGACCCTCAACATCATGAGTAAGTTGAGCTTTGTCATGGGCTTTAATACTCTGTCATAGCTTTTCTTCCTGAGTGCAGGAAGACAAATTCAAACTCTGCTTATAACAACCACTTTTTTGGACGTGTACTTGAAAAGGCCTCCTCTGTTTTTATCTTGTCTGTACAAAGATGAATATCAACGCAAATGGCTGTATTGGCCATCCCTCTTTCTCTCTCTCTCTTACTCTCTTTGTCTCGCTCTCTCTTACAGGCAAGGCATCGGCATCCCCTAAAGCCTCCCCAAGGAAACGCACCAAGAGAGCGGTGGGAGTAGATCAGTAAACCATTCCATGATGTGGCCGTCTTCATATCAATGTCCACCAGGCCCATGTTCAAGGCCCATGACATCACAAACGTCAACACCATCAACCTCTGGGTGGACCTAGTTAGTTATCCAAGAGCTTTTTGCCGCTGTTACATAGGCATACACCAAATGTCTCAATGTCAAGGGTTCTTGGACTGAAGACACTGGTGTCACGAATGTGTCCCATTTAGACACCACTCTAGTTGGACATGGTCATAATTGTGCATATTTGGCCCACATTTAGTTTAATAAAGGAACTTGTTTTTTATCACTGTGTGGTTGAAACACTAACGGACTGATATGAGACTAAAGACTGAGTAATTGAATCACCATGCCAGCTCCATGAAAGACATGGGGAAGACTTGGAGTTTTAGACCTGCCAAAGAAAGCTATAATGCTACACCAAGTATTTCAATCAAACTTTTTTTTACTTTTACAAATGTATTTAAATACTTAAATTCCTGAAGTATTATGATATTGAGCTTTTAGTTCTATTTTATTCTGTGCCTTAGTGGCAGACTCCCTGTCTGCACGGTCAGGAATTGAGATAGTGACCAAAAGGGTCTCCCAAGTTCCTCCAAGGGAAAGTTTTCCTTAATGTGGACCAGGTTTTTCAGTGTCATACTTTGGAATATCATAAAGATGCTTTGAAAGGCTCAGTGAAGAGAATTTCAAAAGAAAAGGCCATCAGCTACCAGGTTACATTGTTAAATGTGAATGATACAAATGCATTTGAAAAGGTACTTGCTCTTAGAGTCAGGTTTAATTTTTTCCCAAACCATACTACAATAAATGTAACTGGTTGAATTATGAATTATAATTTTTTCACACATACTGCGCTGACACTCCAACACACACAAACTACATATGCTCACACACACATATTTACGCCACACAGTCTTTCACACACTGCAGCTACTCTGTTTATTATCTATCCTGATTGCCTAGTCACTTTTACCTACATGTACATGGTACCTCAGTCACCTCAACTACCTTGTACCCCAGCACATTGACTCAGTACCGGTACTCCTTGTACCATTATATATATATATATATATCCTTGTTATTTTATTGTGTTTCTATTTCCTTTTTATTTTGAATAATTGTCATTTTCAATCTGCATTGTTGGGAAAGGGCTCTTAAGTAAGCATTTCATGGTAAAGTCTACACCTGTTGTATTTGGAGCATGTGACAAATACATTTGTTTTGATTTCATGCCTCAATTTATGACGCTCTGAAATAAGCACTTTATTTGGTCTTTTGATTTTGCTCAATATTATTCTCAGAGAAACCAAAGATGACTGATGTCAGATTGACAAGGGATCCGACTGAGAGGAGACTGTCCATATGTACCAATGGGCTATTTGTTTGTCAGCAAATGAGAGACATGGGATGGCACTAAACGTATCTCTGGCGAAGAGCGTTGATGAGGTGAGAGAAGCGCTCTGAGACGAAGCACGCACGCGAGGGGCAGGTTAAGTAACGTCACCGTTATCATGTTTTGGATCGAGAATAAACTGCACCTGATACTGCAAATGTCAATCGCCTCCTGGTAACCAGATAGGACGTCATAAGTAATTTATCTTGATCGATTCATCTTACTTCGCTTTGATTTTTTTCTCAATTTATGAGCGACTTTGTTGGATCCCACAGATGGCGAGAGGCACCCTCCGCTGGGTTTGATATGGGAATGGGATTTACGTCAGCGAAGATTCTAATATTTTGTGCATGTATTACATTAGGTAAGACGGGTTCAATAACCGTTCTAGATACATATGTATTTGTAGAATAATAATTTGTCATATTCAATTAATTTATTTTTCGACACCACTGTATTGGCTCTGTTTTTATAATATATTGGATGAAACGCAATATTTTATTAATTAAGGGTGTAGGCTAAATGTAGATGTTGCATGCAGAGTGAGAATAGAGTTGTAGCCTACTATTTGATAGTGCCAAGCCTTTTTCATATTTTAAGTGCTTATCAATAATGCATTGTCACTCAGGTGTGTGCAGATAGATTTTGGAGTGCTTGAATGATATTTGACAAGAAATAGACTTGCAATGTTGTGCTGGTTTGGGGTCACAAAGTACTGAGTATGGCTGGAGGGTGGTCTGGAGGGGGACTAGGCCCCATCCTGAAGTTGGAGAATTGTGCATTTTTCAAACACCTGAAACATTTTTAATCATTATGCTTAATTCTATGTACAAAAAATATATATGTAAATGTCTCTGCATATTTAAGTTTACCTCTTGAGCTGTATCCTCCTGACTGGTGGTTCTTTTTTTTTAAAGAAACTAAATATGCTTCTCTGGTAAAAACTGGGTAAATGATTGAAAGGAATGTGAGTTGTATTCAGTAATTGCTTGCTTTTCTGAAGTCTACCAACCTTGCCAGCAGGTATGGCAGCTATTTAATGTTGTCCTTATTTTACCAGGTAAGTTTTATCATCTACAGGAACAACCCTCAGAATAGTTACAGGGGAGCAGAATGATCCAATTGGAAGCTGGGGATGATTAGTTGGCCATGATGGTATGAGGGCCAGATTGGGAATTTAGCCAGGACACCAGGGTTAAAACCCCTATTCTTACAATAAATGCCATTGGATATTTTAGTTTCCACAGAGAGTCAGGACACCTGTTTAATGTCCCATCCAGAGACAGCAACCTACACAGGGCAATGTCCCCAATCACTGCCCTGGGGCATTGGGATCTTTAAAAATATATATATATCAGAGGAAATAGTGCCCTCTACTGGCCCTCTAACACCACTTCCAGCAGCATCTGGTCTCCCATCCAAGACCAATCCTGCTTAGCTTCAGTGGCAAGCCAGCAGTGGGTTGCAGCGTGGTGGTATGCTGCTTATGAGGTTGGGAGATTGGGGCCCTATCTAGGCTAGCTAAAGCCAACGTCATAAAATTGCTAGGTGGCCAGTAGTATTACAGCTAATATATATTTTTAAATATCATTATTATTATATAGTGCCTTGCAAAAGTATTCATCCCCCTTGGCATTATTCCTATTTTGTTGGATTACAACCTGTAATTTAAATAGATTTTTATATTGATTTCATTTAATGGACATACACAAAATAGTCCAAATTGGTTAAGTGAAATGTAAAAAATGACTAGAAAAACAAAAAAGAGGTGTGTGCATATGTATTCACCCACTTTGCTATGAAGCCCCTAAATAAGATCTGGTGCAACCAATTACATTCAGAAGTCACATAATTAGTTAAATAAAGTTCACCTGTGTGCAATCTAAATGTTACATGATCTGTCACATGATCTCATTATATATACACCTGTTCTGAAAGGCCCCAGAGTCTGCAACACCACTAAGCAAGCTGCACCACCAAGCAAGCATCACCATGAAGACCAAGGAGCTCTCCAAAGTTGTGGAGAAGTACAGATCAAGGTTGGATTAAAAAAAACATCTGAAACTTTGAACATCCCACGGAGCACCGTTAAATCCATTATTAAAAAATGGAAAGAAAATGGCACCACAAAAAACCTGCCAAGAGGGGACAGCCCACCAAAACGGATGGACCAAGCAATGAGGGCATTAATAGAGAGGCAGAGAGGACAACAAAGAGACCAAAGATAAAGCAACACTTGAGTGGTTTAAGGGTAAACATTTAAATGTCTTGGAATGGCCTAGTCAAAGCCCAGACCTCAATCCAATTGAGAATCTGTGGTATGACTTAAAGATTGCTGTACACCAGCGGAACCCATCCAACTTGAAGGAGCTGGAGCAGTTTTGCCTTGAAGAATGGGCAAAAATCCCAGTGGCTAGACGTGCCAAGCTTATAAAGACACCCCAAGAGACTTGCAGCTGTAATTGCTACAAAAGGTGGCTCTACAAAGTATTGACTTTTTTGGGGGGGTGAATAATTATGCATGCTCAAGTTCAGTTATTTGTCTTATTTCTTGTTTGATTCACAATAAAAACAATATTTTGCATGTTGTGTAAATCACATGATACAAACCCCCCAAAAATCTATTTTATTTCCAGTTTGTAAAGCAACAAAATAGGAAAAATGCCAAGGGGGGTGAATACTTTTGCAAGCCACTGTTTTTGGGGAGGGGGCATTGGATTGAATGTGCAGTGGGACACTGCAAATGATCCAGGCAAGCAACCAAATCTGGGGGCAGTTGCTCTATTCTCAGAATCACAATATAACCCATGCCCTGATATACTTCAATGTTTTCTATGCTTTAAAATCAATCATTCAAGCTTATATAACAGACAGCGGCTATTACAGTGGCCTTGGACAACTTATCCCTGACACCTGACCCCTGAGCCTAAATTATCAATAAGGAGGTGGGAGGGAGGAGGTAGATGGGAGAGAATTGTGACATGAACCATTCTCACAGGTAGCCTATGCTGATTATATCTATTGGCAACGGACATATCTGCTGATGGCATCATCCACCCTTTGAAGCATCTCTAAATCACAGGAGGACAAATATCTCTAATGCAATCTCGTCATTAAAACTACATTGAAAGGCCATTTTGAAAGACTGGAAGAAAAACATTAGCCAAACTTCCTGGGAGGGATGCTGAGAGCTGTTATGTCTCTGTTTCCTCCATTTTAACTCCAAGAACAACAAAGAAGGAGGGTGACCTACTTCTGGCATCCTCCCATTTGTTTCAGAAGACACTTCTCTTCAAACAGGGAGATGGATAAAGGTCTGGATCAGTGGAGGCTGGTGGGAGGAGCTATAAGAGAACGGGCTCAATGTAATGGCTGGAATGGAATTAATGGAACGGTATCAAACACATCAAACATATGGAAACCACATGTTTGACTCCATTTCATTCACTGCATTCCTGCTATTACAATGAGCCCGTCATCCTACAGCTCCTCTCACCAGCGTCCACTGATCTAAATAAAGATGAGAGCCTATTGCTATTCTATCATGACATAAAACAATTATATTTGGCCTCTGTAAGAGCAATTCCTGAATTGTACAATAAAACCTATGGTAAAAATGAACAAGCAGGATATGTACCATATGGATACAGTATTATTTTTTTCACAACAGGCAATATAATGGCCTTTCTTTCCTTAATGCATTTGGATATGTTTTTCTCTCTGTGTGTGTTTTGCAGTGTCCCTGGCTGTGGCAAGAGTCTCAGCGGCAGATGTGAAGTGTGAGAATATTTACAGGGACTTCTCTGACTGTGTTCTGGAGCTGGGGGAGAGCATGGATAACTACCAGGAGAATGTGACCAGCGAGATGGGAGTGGAAGCTGTGTGTAGGTGAGAGGGGTGTGTGTGTCTGTGTGCATGTGTGTGTGTGCAACGTACAGCATCCTCTACATCCTCTGCATCTGTGTTTGCAGTGCACCGGGATCTCATGGGACCTGATTACTCTTACGACTGTAGGCAGAACGTATAAAACAGTGTCTGTGTTTTTTTAAGCAGTCTCCTTCTGCTTGTGCATATAAGATCTAATATCGAAATCCAGTAAGGTGTGTACCTTGCGTAAGAACAGTGGAGAGAAGAGAGAGATGCTGCAACCTCTGAGGAAGATAGCACAAGTGAATGGTGCTGAAACACTGAGCCACTGTACTGAAGAATGTACGACTTTGCTGCAGCAGTAATGAAACTCAGAGGCCATCTTCTATTTTTTTTTATTGTTACTGAGTGCATTCCTATACATAGTAAAACATATTATTGTCTAAAGCTTACGCAGGCCTTGCCTTCCCCGGGTGAAAGAAGTTCCCTGTGCAGCATCAGCTCTTTTTTTGAATCTAATTTCTGTGACTACAAAATAAAGGTGGGTTGATCTTGCAAAACGCTAGAATAAAAACTGTTACAGTTTCACTGGACAGTAGTATAAAAAACAATAATAAACCAAAAATACTCCTGTAAAACACACCTTTGGCCATATGTGTTACAGGTGAGCTTTGAAGCATGGCATGTGAGGCGATTAAAGTGCCAGATAAATCAAATCAATGACAATCTTCAATCCAATAGATTGAAAACCAATGGCATGTTTTCATGTCAAATATGAAACAGGTAGTGGATTTGTGGAAGACCCTCTTGTAAAAGCACTTTGAGACAACTGCTGATGTAAAAAGGGCTTAAAATATAAAATATATTTGACTGATTCATTGATTGATCTTTCATCCCTAGCCACTGGGAGGCGTTCCACACGTGTGCCCTGACGGCACTGTCCGGGTGTCAGGAGGAGGTGGGCTCCATCTGGGAGACGCTAAGAGAAGACTCCAGGAAGATCCGCTTCCAGGGCAGCCTCTTCGACCTGTGCAGCCCTAGCTCGGCCCCAAGCCTGCGCTCGCCTCTACCCCTGCTGTTCCTGGGCTTGTTGATCCTGGGAGGGCCCATCTGGCCCCCCACATAGGTGAGGGATGCCTCTCTCCTCCTCCTCGCTTCCACCACCATGCGCTCTCACATTCCCCGAGGTGGGGTGAGTAGCGAGACGATCAGTGAGTAGAGAGGGGATATGGATTGAAGATTAGGTTAGCACACATAGCCATGTCTCCATGGAGACACCATTGATATCTATAGTACTGGGTAATCAGAAGGCTATGATGTCACAGAGCCATTTATGTCTATGGAGAGATTAATGGATACTTATGGCTCTGGGTTACCATAGATGTCACCATAGATGTCTTTGGCACTAAGTAATTATAGGGTTATGTTATCAGGGCCTTAGATGTTAATGTCAACGATATCTAGGAGTCTGGATAAACATACATACCCAAGACCCAAGCAATTGTAATGAAATTACCTACTACAGTATACGCCTATGAAAAAAAGCAATTGGTCGGTTTTGTTGACAATCAGGTGAATTCTTTATAAACAACGACCTTTTGACCCATACACACCAACCCCAAATGGTTGGAGTTGCATGGCTGCTATAATGACACCAAAAAGGTATTTTCTATATTTTTGCTCTGTTAAACCGTTTCTTTGGTCATCCTGTTAGACAGTAGGTGCTGTTAAAGTCAGGTAATGCTCTTAGCTGAAAATATTGTAAAAAATTATTGTTAGTAATTGTGGATGAAGGACAACAGTCTAGTTAGTTTCTCTCTTGCCAACTAGTTATTGTACCTGAAAATTATCCCTGGTTATGTGAGAATGTTCAGCGTTGTTTTATGAACCTGTGTCTTGTATGGAAGTCATAGTTTTTGGCTGTTAATTCATTTTATATCATTGACTCCACAACTATATACAATTGTACACAGTTCACTTCCAAGCACATTCACCCTTATAGAAAACGCACAGCATACTGAGTAGAAATAAAGATGAGGTAATGCCACAAATATTCACTTTATTATGGAAGCTAAAATATATAGGACTTAAGTCATAGGATTATCCTATGGCACCACCCTGCATTGTTAGGGCTAATGTCTCAATGCATTACAATATTTGATTTTGTCAACAGTTGTAATATTACATCAAACTGAGTAAATATAAATATAAAATCTATGTAATTTGTAGTTTTATAGCAACATGTGGTGTTATTGTATAGCTTCTCCGTTACTACTCTGACTGAATAGGCAATGAGGGGTGAATCCTGACTTAGGAATTTATTCCTATCCTACACACAGTTGTGTAATGCGCTCTGCAGGTGTGGCTACCTTGCGCACTCTGAATAAATGTAAAACCCTCCCACTTGCTGGCCACCATATTTTCTAGATGAGTTTTCATTCAATGGTATTTTCAGTACATTTATCTTAAGCCATCCCTTTAAATACAGTGTAACTGAATTTTTTTAATTTCACCTTTATTTTAACCATAGGCCAGTTGAGAACAAGTTCTCATTTACAACTGCAACCTGGCCAAGATAAAGCAAAGCAGAGCGACAAAAACAACACATGGAGTTACACATGGGATAAACAAACGTACAGTCAATAACACAATAGAAAAATCTGTATACAGTGTGTGCAAATTAAGTAAGGAGGCAAGGAAATAAATAGTGCGGATGAGAATGTGCAAGTAGAAATACTGGTGTGCAAAAGAGCAGAAAAACAAATATGGGGATGAGGTAGGTAGTTGGTTGGATGGGCTATTTAAGATGGGCTATGTACAACTGCAGCGATTGGTAAGCTGCTCTAACAGCTGAAGCTTAAAGTTAGTGAGGGAGATATAAGTCTCCAACTTCAGTGATTTTTTCAATTCGTTCCAGTCATTGGCAGCAGAGAACTGTAAGGAAAGGCAGCCAAAGGAGGTGTTGGCTTTGGGGATGACCAGTGGAATATACCTGCTGGAGCGTTTGCTACAGGTGGGTGTTGCTATGGTGACCAGTGAGCTGAGATAAGGTGGAGCTTTACCTAGTAAAGACTTGTAGATGACCTAGAGCCAGTGGGTTTGGCGACAAATATGTAGCGAGGACCAGCCAACGAGAGCATACAGGTCGCTGTGGTGGGTAGTATATGGGGCTTTGGTGACAAAAAGGATGGCACTGTGATAGACTGCATCCAATTTGCTGAGTAGAGTGTTGGAGGCTATTTTGTAAATTACATCGCCGAAGTCAAGGATCGGTAGGATAGTCAGTTTTACTAGGGTATGTTTGGCAGCTTGAGTGAAGGAGGCTTTGTTGCGAAATAGGAAGCCGATTCTAGATTTAACTTTGGATTGGAGATGCTTAATGTGAGTCTGGAAGGAGACTTTACAGTCTAGCCAGACACCTAGGTATGTATAGTTGTCCACATATTCTAAGTCAGAACCGTACAGAGTAGTGATGCTAGTCGGGCAGGCCGGTACGGGCAGCGATCGGTTGAAGAGCATGCATTTCGTTTTACTAGTATTTAAGAGCAGTTGGAGGCCACGGAAGGAGTGTTGTATGGCATTGAAGCTCGTTTGGAGGTTTTTAACACAGTGTCCAAAGACAAATATAGTTAGAATATAGTCGACAGACTTAATAGAATACATAGAGAGAACAGGGTCAGAATATAGGGATTAATGAAAGAAAGCCATCTATGCATATTCGTCTCTGTTTCAGCACCAACTGGTAGATTTAAAAATACTCTGATCTTGTAGATTATTTAGGCACATTTTTGGGGTAGGAAAGTATATATGAATTAAAACGAATTACGGTTTGGAGAAGCTTTACACACAAAATATACTGATGAATAAAAAATACAGTGGTTCGAGTCAAACTGAAAGCTGGCATATTCAAGTTCAATCCATAAAATATTGGAAGGTGGAAAAAAAAGAGTACAAGAGGTTGAACAATAATCCTATAAATCTACTCTAATTCCCACTAATCATGGAACTGTATGACAACAGTCCAGTCGTGTGTTCTTAGTTCCATAATGATTCAAATAGGCTACATATGTCCCAACTTATTGCACAACGTTAGCCGAATATGATCCACTAATGCTAGCAACACTCAGGAACAATTTACAAGGACATGACAGAGGAAAGAAAGGTAAACGGAATGGAATGAAATTATGAAACAATAAATGTGTGGGTATTACTGACGGTGGCTCGAGATAGTGGCTAATATTAAAAGTGATACAAATTGTAAAATAAAAAGGAGAAAATCCTGGGCATATAATCAAAACATTCTAAAGAGCATACATCAACTTGGCAGGTTCAGCCCTACAGAAGCCTACAAATTTCATCAATGCAAATTATGAGGGCACACAATTACAATTCTGAATAATGACACAGCAATTTTTGTTTTCTATTTCACTGTGTTAAAGGGGCGGCAATACATGTCATGTTGATATGATTTTCAGTTTGCTTCTTTATGCCTGGTGTCACATTTGTCTCCAGGGATCATAAGAAAATATTATCTAAAACAACTGCCATGTTTATTTACAATTCTCCAAATGGAATACTCATTTACCTAGCTCTTATTAATAGCTCTTATCAATATATCAATTACAGTGCATGGAGAATGCTGTTATTTAAATTAGAAAAAAAGAAAGCACATGCTTTTTCCACTTGGAACTGTCAGGCTAGCTTGACCTTATTCATGGTTTCCCTGCAAGTTTAAAATGGCGGAATTATGAGGGGAATTAAATCAAGGTCAAAATATGATGTGTCCGTAGACACAACTCCACCACACCTTAATGTATTCCACCTCAAACGAATAGCAGGTGAATATCATGCTATTCTCAAGCTTAAATTCAAGGTCATAATATGTAAAGAGAAAAGAGCATAAAACGGTAATTACCTTCCATTTACGCACGCTTAACTTGGGTTGGAATCGGGGCCTTAGTACTAAGATTTTTGTGCAAATCTCTCATTGATAAGAATGCATGATTTACGCCTAAACTAAAGCTACATCCACATCCATGTATCTCAAATTAGGATTTGACCCAGAGAGAGCATGTCAAATATTCACACTGCTTCAGCCAACATAGGACAGTCTTCTTGTTTTCTTTTGTACCCTCCCAACAGTACCTATAGTATGAATGGATCTCTCTCTGCATGGTTGTGTCTAGATATTAGGTTAGATATTCAGTTGAAAATACATTCCCAAGAGACATCCTATATCCTCTATCAGCATGTTTGTACTGGTTGTCCTCCACACCTAGTCTGTGCTCCTGATTGTGGTAGCATTCTGTCACCCAATCTGTGTGCCTGGTGGCAAGAGTCCACATTTTTTTATTTTTTTAACAGAGTTGTGCTATTCACAAAGCATGAGCAATATGTATGGGAAACACTTGAGGGACCAACTACTTTCCTTTTCTGTGAGATCGGCAGCTAACGAAAGCATGAGCAATATCACATTTTTAAAGGGAGATATCATAAACACTAAGCATATCATTATGTATGACTGATTATTGAAAGAATTACTGCATGGAAAAATAGGCCTACATCAGGAAACACTAGGAATTCAAAATGTTTGTGGTTTTTCAGCGATACAAACTACAGAGTACATTAAGTATTGTATTAAGTATTGTATTGCAAAGTAATGCGTTTGAAATAATAAAGTATCAAGTTTGAAAATATGACATATTATTCTGTTTATACCTGCATGACCACAGAGGGATCTGCTAGATCAAGATTATACTTGCTCCTACTCAGTATATGCTCTATCACAGTTATAGAGGATAGATTCTAGGCACGAGACACTTATTGTTGATATGATGTCCCTCCCCTGCACCATGGTTTCTTTTTTAGTCGTCCTCGTGGCAAGGTGCTAATAATCAGGACTGGATCCAGTATGGAACAGCCCAGCTGGCAGTCAGCCGCTTGTTAGTGGGCTACCATCTGTTCTCCCCAACCTGGCCACAGAGAATGCAGAGAGGGAGTGGGGGGAGTGGCAGAGGGTGCAGCAGGGCTCAGGGCCCCCAGGACTCCCCATGGAAGGCTAACATCCATGTGTGGTGGTGGTGTAAGCCTCTCATTATGTTGCCTCCTCCGTCGCTGACATTTCTACAGTCCAGTTTATCACCCACAATATCCCACATTACAATGCACACGATCACTTCGTCTGTGCCAATGATAATGCACTTAATAAGAAAGTAGGTCTGTATTGCATGTTGCAGTAAGTAACTTCTTCCTGCACTGTCTAGTAATGCTCTGGTGGATAGAAATCTGATGACAAGTAATGAATGACTGAATATTCAGATCTATTTTATTGATGGAAGACAAATAATCTTAACATGGATCCAGTGATGCAATAAGTGGAAACTACAGCATTGCACTTCCTTACAGAGAAACCTTACAAAATCCAAGAAAATTAGCTTATCCATGACTTTCCTGAGTGCTTATCATCTAGTCTAGTCGAATAGATTATTCCCACACCGAGAGCAAATGCATCTACTATACTGCAGGCAATTATGATTTCATTCAACCGCAAGTCCTGAAAAAACAGGACTTGTGGTTTAAAATCAGAGAAAAACCATCCCAGATAATCTCAGAGTATATGTTAAGGTCACATACAGTGGGGCAAAAAAGTATTTAGTCAGCCACCAATTGTGCAAGTTCTCTCACTTAAAAAGATGAGAGGCCTGTAATTTTCATCATAGGTACACTTCAACTATGACAGGCAAAATGAGAAGGAAAAAAATCCAGAAAATCACATTGTAGGATTTTTAATGAATTTATTTGCAAATTATGGTGGAAAATAAGTATTTAGTCAATAACAAAAGTTTATCTCAATACTTTGTTATATACCCTTTGTTGGCAATGACAGAGGTCAAACGTTTTCTGTAAGTCTTCACAAGGTTTTCACACACTGTTGCTGGTATTTTGGCCCATTCCTCCATGCAGATCTCCTCTAGAGCAGTGATGTTTTGGGGCTGTTGCTGGGCAACACGGACTTTCAACTCCCTCCAAAGATTTTCTATGGGGTTGAGATCTGGAGACTGGCTAGGCCACTCCAGGACCTTGAAATGCTTCTTACGAAGCCACTCCTTTGTTGCCCGGGCGGTGTGTTTGGGATAATAGTCATGCTGAAAGACCCAGCCACGTTTCATCTTCAATGCCCTTGCTGATGGAAGGAGGTTTTCACTAAAAATCTCACGATACATGGCCCCATTCATTCTTTCCTTTACACGGATCAGTCGTCCTGGTCCCTTTGCAGAAAAACAGCCCCAAAGCATGATGTTTCCACCCCCATGCTTCACAGTAGGTATGGTGTTCTTTGGAAGCAACTCAGCATTCTTTGTCCTCCAAACACGACAAGTTGAGTTTTTACCAAAAAGTTATATTTTGGTTTCATCTGACCATATGACATTCTCCCAATCTTCTTCTGGATCATCCAAATGCTCTCTAGCAAACTTCAGACGGGCCTGGACATGTACTGGCTTAAGCAGGGGGACACGTCTGGCACTGCAGGATTTGAGTCCCTGGCGGCATAGTGTGTTACTGATGGTAAGCTTTGTCACTTTGGCCCCAGCTCTCTGCAGGTCATTCACTAGGCCCCCCCGTGTGGTTCTGGGATTTTTGCTCACCGTTCTTGTGATCATTTTGACCCCACGGGGTGAGATCTTGCGTGGAGCCCCAGATCGAGGGAGATTATCAGTGGTCTTGTATGTCTTCCATTTCCTAATAATTGCTCCCACTGTTGATTTCTTCAAACCAAGCTGCTTACCTATTGCAGATTCAGTCTTCCCAGCCTGGTGCAGGTCTACAATTTTGTTTCTGGTGTCCTTTGACAGCTCTTTGGTCTTGGCCATAGAGGAGTTTGGAGTGTGACTGTTTGAGGTTGTGGACAGGTGTATTTTATACTGATAACAAGTTCAAACAGGTGCCATTAATACAGGTAATGAGTGGAGGACAGAGGAGCCTCTTAAAGAAGTTGTTACAGGTCTGTGAGAGACAGAAATCTTGCTTGTTTGTAGGTGACCAAATACTTATTTTCCACCATAATTTGCAAATAAATTCATAAAAAATCCTACAATGTGATTTTCTGGATTTTTTTTCTCATTTTGTCTGTCATAGTTGAAGTGTACCTATGATGAAGATTACAGGCCTCTCATCTTTATAAGGTGGAGAACTTGCACAATTGGTGGCTGACTAAATACTTTTTTTGCCCCACTGTATGAGTCAAATATGTAATGTGAAGAGAAGCACTCTTTGTGGTGACTATAAACCAAAATAAAAATATTTGGTCTTAAGACACTAAATGGTCCCACTTATTATCAAGAGTTCAATACCTTAGTTATATAAAAACCACAGCAGCAATGCCAGCGGAAAAAACATTAACAGGTGAGGTGTAGAAAGATCTCACTGCATAGTCCAGATTTCTACCGCAATTCAAGTAAAACCTCTGTGATCTCACACAAAGTTCAGAATGATATAAAAATGTGTAAGGTCCAGACATAGTCTGAAAATCATTTTGACAAATAATAGGATATGAGAAGGAAAGAGAAAGTGCATTGAAAATCAGCAGAGAACCAGGAGTACTAAGCATGCTTCCTAAAATAGGTTTACATATAATTTGACCATAGATGGCAGTCACTGCACCATCGAGCACACAGTCAGGCACACACACAGTGACAGCATCTTGTCAGAACACAGCTGGTGGCTGACAGACCATCCCCAGAGGAGCCATCTGCTCTCCACAGCATCACATCTTGTACACACACAACACTATGATCATTCTAAGCGATGATTATCAGATACTTGCTGCTCCTATAGCGTTGTCATGTTAACTTCATAATGTTGACGTATGAATGAGCATTGCTGATTCCTTTCACCCCTCAAGCTCACAAACTATAATTAGGAATAAAATATAATTCCATATGTGGTGATCTGTTGTTTACATGTATGACTAGTTTGTTGTCGTTTTTATTTTTCTCAACTGGAAAGGACATAACCGAAAGCATGTGCATGACAATCATTTTGCCACAATCATGTGATATCATCATTATTTAATCAAATCATGAAACCATTAAGCTAAACTAAACTCTGCTTCGAACTGTCTCAAAGCAAGTGATATCTTAGTGGGTCGAGGAAAAAGTTAGCATTCACTGTTAGACAGGTCGTACATGTTTACAAATAAATACAGCAACCAGCACCATTTAAGTTAATTTCCAAGTCCTTGAATCTATTGAGAGGTGTGCAATGTTCCAACTTGGAGCATCTCTGTCTCTAGATCCAACTACTGCGTTATAGCAGCTGACATCCCAGTCCCACCAAGTCTTTGGGCACAAATGTCATACCCTACATCATACTGGTCAGAATACTGTCAGTGAACAGTTCACAGGGAATGAGCCAGAGTCAAAGAGTGGGGTCAGGTCAGGTGGTCAGCAGTCAAAGGTTAGACTTAGGTCCACTGTTTACTGGGATGGCCCTGAGCTCAGTCCGCATGCATAGGTACTCTCCAATCACGGCCATCAGAGCCATGCAGGCCACGTTGACCAGCCACCAGGACAGGGCCGCCGGGAGGTGGGCATTGTAGAGCCAACAGCCCATCATGTGGAAGAAGTGCACGGTGATAGTGAAGTCCAGACACTGCTTCCCTCGGCGGATAAAGAACAACAGGCCCAGGGCACTGACGAAACAGCAAGACAGATATACGATGAAAGACAACATGCCACAAAACAGGTTGGTCATTCAACTGACGTGTGTGTGTAAATGTTATGATAGTTTTTGATTCATAGCTTGTAGTTAGGCTAAGTTTACCAAACGTTAAGATTGTCATTTACTATAAAGCATCAAAGATTATTGACCTCATAACAAACCAGCCTTTCATCAATGGTATATGACTAGACTTCTTCATACCAAAGTGTTGAGGGAACATGCAGCACTCAAAGTCGGCCCATTAACTTACCAGGTAAGTGAGTTCAAGATGAACGCCATCATTGAGAGTCTGCCCTGCATTGTTGCAAATCCAAGAACCTGCAAGCACAGAGCCATGTTGTGAATCAGTCTACTGTCAACTCAACAGACAAAAATTAGGAAAATGTAGGAAACATTTCACAAAGACTCACCTCATAACTGAAGATCTGGTCCAGTGATCTGTTGGTTTGTACAAGACTGTCCACAACAGCCAGCCACAAACCCAGGAAGCTGTAGTAGATGCATTGCATCAACACAATCTGAGACAAAATGAGGACCGGGTCCCAGATGTAACTGCGGAAATGACTGCCCATTCCAAAGCTTTAGGAGGGAACACAGGGACCGCCGAACAGCTGAAAAGTAGGGAGTGTCAGTGAATCAAAACCTGAAATGAAATTGTAGACATTTCAAAGGTCCATTATAGTTGAGTTAGTACATTATAACCTAACGTTAGCTATAAGCTGTTCTGTTACACGCATTATTCAAGATAGTTAGCTGGCTAGATATCTAACAACGTTGCTAGGCCTACTTGTTACAGTAGTTATCTAGCTATGTGACATAGCTAATTTAGCAAATTAGCTAACGTTACAACCAAACTCGTGTTTTACATGTCCTCTTTTGAAAAAATCTTGCTACCTTAAATGTTTGGTAGCTGGCCGACATTAGCTGATTGGCTAATTGGATTAGCTTGGTAGCTAGCGAACTATGTCAACAACTGCTTGGTGACATAGCTACCTAGCTGGTAACGTTAGCTAGCTATTAACTTGTTAGCAGCAGTGATTGTTATTGAGTTTACAAACTTTTGCCTACTTTTGCTGATAATCAATATCGAATCGGGGTGTTTGGTAGTGAGATATCCAAAAGTACAACACATGAAATGCCACGATAAATCTACCAGATAACGTAAAGCTGATGACAAATAACAGAAACATGAAAACAACAACGCCACCAAATTTGACCCGGAAGTGATTAACCTCTAATACATTCATTTCAAAATAAAATAATGTATCTGGAATGGGAAGGAATATCCGGCTTTTTGAAAAGTGAATGAACATCTTTAATAAAAATGTTATTTCACTGATTTTGGGTGCCGAAATTAATGTGTCTGGTGTTACGATTTTTTTTAAGGCCTTTACAAGTTGCAGTATTGTAGTTCATTCTTCTGAAACTTTTTTTTTTGTGTTTTTTTGCAGGGCCCATTCTTCACTGGCCAGGTGGACGCCCAAGAAAAATTTGCAAGCAGTCAAGACTTTGCCAACAGCCGTGCATATGAAAAATAGGAGGTAGGTATAAAATACAATGCCATATAAATGTTCTTAAACAATTACCAGTCCCTAAATGCTTTGCTCACTTCTCTCTCAGGCAAGTGGGCAATCCCATGGTAAAGACTTTACGCTGTGATTCAGATGTTTCATTTTAAAATGTATACAATACAAAAACCATCGATGTCAAAGTTTAACAAACCATACAACTCTGTGCATAAGGACCACTTTTAACAATTTCCACTGAAAATTGTACAAAAACACATTTCCAGGAAGAACTGTGCAGATAAAATGTTTATCAAACTTTGCATCTGCAGTTTTTCCAGTAAATGTTTTTGTTTATTTACTGTGTAAATTGTTCAAAGTAGTCACTGTGCATAGAGTTGTATGGTTTGTTAAACTTTGAAATCAATGTTTTTGTACCTACATTTTAAAGGGACAGTGGACCAAACGGGCCTCTGGAGACTCTGATCCTGTGTACAGAAAGTGAAACCACGCTCCGGTCGACGTGAATGGATCACTGTACCGTCGTAACAGGGTTAACTTTCGGATTGCTGAGCCAGCACCTACTCAGAACCCTGATGGTCAATGGGGTCGCATGACAAAAGACGGAACCCCAGCAAGTCACATGGGGCCTGAGGCACTGGGCGAAGAGCCAGGGGATCACAGGTCGGCCGCTCCCTCACCCATTAATACTCCCCTTAGACAGTCAGGTGACATGCCTGTGCGGGAACTTGCAGTCCTCGCAGACAAGCCCCCTGTCTTTTCACGCTGCGGGCATCTGTCCCAGCCACCAAAAATACTTAATCTGTAGGTTTCCCATTAGGGATTGTTGACAGACAGAGATAAAAGTGAAGAGAGTATCGAAATGTGTTACGGTTACCTGAAAAAAATAAAAAATAAATAAATAAATAAAATAACTAAACTGTTCATGTTGGAAATTATTACTAGGTCTGTTTTGTTAGTGAATTGACAGCTCCTGTCCTATTTTATATTAGTAGTAGAATTATTAGCAATAATATTTATATGATCACTGCAGGAGCTAGGAATCTCAGATGACAGATTGTTTTGTCTGAACAGCTATTATTATTTAGTCTGAGACTATCTCACTCTCTCCCATCTCTCGATTTATGCTCTCTCTCTCCCTCCCCTAACCCTCTTCTCACAGTGACCACAGATGTGTCTGTAGGGAGTTCCTATGTGGGCTGTGAGCCCATGGGATTGTTTTGGAGCCTGCACCTGGAGAGAGAGAGGGTCTGAGGTTGGAACAGGGAATAAAACTAACAAAGCATGCAAAGCATTGAAAATGATTCAGAGACAAATGCTATTGTTCAACGAAGTTAATATAAAGATTTTTAAAAGGGATAGTATAACAAAATGATAAAACTATGTATATATTGGGTGATTCCTCACAAAGCTAGAACAAATAAATACCATGATTTGGGGGATTTCATTGAAATGTAATCCATAGAATGGTCATTTTGAAGATGGAATGTTGACACATACAGTTGAAGTCGGAAGTTTACATACACTTAAGTTGGAGTCATTAAAACTCGTTTTTCAACCACTCCACAAATTTCTTGTTAACAAACTATAGTTTTGGCAAGTCATTAAGACATCTACTTTGTGCATGACACAAGTAATTTTTCCAACAATTGTTTACACATTATTTCACTTATAATTCACTGTATCACAATTCCAGTGGGTCAGAAGTTTACATAAACTAATTTGACTGTGCCTTTCAACAGTTTAAACATTTCCTGAATATTATGTCATGGGTTTAGAAACTTCTGATAGGCTAATTGACATAATTTGAGTCAATTGGAGGTGTACCTGTGGATATATTTCAAGGTCTACCTTCAAACCCAGTGCCTCTTTGCTTGACATCATGGGGAAATCCAAGGAATTTCCAAACGCCTGAATGTACCACGTTTGTCTGTACAAACAATAGTACGTAAGTATAAACACCATGGGACCAAGCAGCCGTCATACTGCTCAGGAAGGAGACGCGTTCTGTCTCCTAGAGATGAACGTACTTTGGTGCGCAAAAGTGCAATTCAATCCCAGAGCAACAGCAAACGACCTTGTGAAGATGCTGGAGTAAACGGGTACAAAAGTATCTGTATCCACAGTAAAACGAGTCCTATATAGACATAACCTGAAAGGCGGCTCAGCAAGGAAGAGGCCACTGCTCCAAAACCGCCATAAAAAAGCCAGACTACAATTTGCAACTGCACATGGGGACAAAGATCGTACTTTTTGGAGAAATGGTCTCTGGTCTAATGAAACAAAAATAGAGAACT
Source organism: Oncorhynchus mykiss (assembly GCF_057628025.1). Classification (NCBI taxonomy): domain Eukaryota; kingdom Metazoa; phylum Chordata; class Actinopteri; order Salmoniformes; family Salmonidae; genus Oncorhynchus; species Oncorhynchus mykiss. The sequence continues at coordinate 59,645,338 of NC_143028.1, read as the reverse complement.
ATGCCTACAAACCTGACTCCGTTACACCTGCTCTGTCAGGAAAATTCACCCAACTTATTGTGGGAAGCTTGTGGAAGGCTACCCGAAACGTTTGACCAAGTTGCTGCATAGGTCACCTTTACCTTGGATTAAGCATTAACCTAGGATTGAGCATTTAGAATTGATGCAATGATTATTCTTCTCCCAGACTTCTAAATGTTGTGTTGCATAGCTTTTGTCCAGTCCTTTTACCTTTCTATGTAGATAAAAATATTGGGGATGTAGAATAATTAATTATATGTTGTAGGAAATAAACAGGAGTGGACGCCGTAGACGTCTACTACGCCGTAGACGGGTCCAGAAGTGTTGATGTTCAAATTGTTACATTGTAGCAGTGCTTACTTTTACACATGCTAAATTAGGTTACATTGTAGCAGCACAGAACTCTCCACTGGTAGGCTACAGTAAGCACTACATTCTAAACTCCGCCCTCGTCTGCGCAGGAAAAGCCTTCACGAGCTGTGGAAAACCACCTCGTCCGCCCTTCCCAAACGCAACATCTGCACCGACGTAATCAAACAAGAAAAGGCAACCCCTTCCCTGAATTAAGGAATTCAGATCCTCTACATTGGAGTTTTGCCCATAGTGCATTTGTTTTTGTAGCCGATTGTAGACTAGCCTACACCGCTTCACGCCCATTCTGGAAATCCCCACCCTGTGTGCATTGACACAGGAAACATCTGCAGTGATCGTGACAGGCCAGCTTCGAAGGGCGAGAAAAGACCAAAGTACGAATCAGCCGGAACCTTTCCCGGTAAGAGTAGAATAAACTACAATGATTTTATATTTCACTTAGGGTAGCATCCACTGTTGATAGTATTTTTATATAAAGACGTGTTAATTACTAGATCAGATAATCTACTCAAGTGCGGAGTGGCTGGGTTGATCGTTTTTTTCTGTTACTACGGTAAAGAACTACAGCTGCGTGAAATATGCGCACGTACAGTAAGTAACCAACAGTATATTCGGAAAGTATTCAGACCCCTTGACCTTTTCCACATTTTGTTACAGCTGTATACTCAAATTGATTACATTCAATGTTTTCCCCATGATCTAAACACAATACCATATAATGACTAAATGAAAACATGTTTGCAAATGTATATATATATAAAAAAAAAAAACATATTTACATAAGTATTCAGAGCTTTTGCTATGAGACTCAAAATTGAGCTCAGGTGCATCCTGTTTCCATTGATCATCCTTGAGATTTCTACAAATTGATTGGAGTCTACCTGTGGTAAAATCAATTGATTGGACATGATTTGGAAAGGCACATGCCAGTCTATATAAGGTCCCACAGTTGACAGTGCATGTCAGAGCAAAAAAACAAGCCATGAGGTCGAAGGAATTGGCCATAGATTTCCAAGACAAGATTGTGTCGAGGCACAGATCTGGGGAAGAGTATCAACACATTTATGCATCATTGAATGTCCCCAAGAACACAGTGGCATTCGGTATTCTTAAATGGAAGAAGATTGGAACCACCAAGACACTTCATAGAGCTAGCTGGCTGCCTGGCCAAACTGAGCAATCGGGGGAGAAGGGCCTTGGTCAGGGAGGTGACCAAGAATCCAATGGTCACTCTGACAGAGCTCCAGAGTTCCTCTGTGGAGATGGGAGAAGCTTCCAGAAGGACAACAATATCTGCAGCACTCCACCAATCAGGCCTTTATGTTAGAGTGACCAGACGGAAGCCACTCCTCGGTAAAAGGCACATGACAGTCTGCATGGAGTTTGCCAAAAGGTACCTAGACTCAGACCATGAAAAACAAGGTTCTCTGGTCTGATGAAACCAAGATTGAACTCTTTGGCCTGAATGCCAAGCTTCACGTCTGGAGGAAACCTGGCACCTACGGTGAAGCATGGAGGTGGCAGCATCATGCTGTGGGGATGTTTTTCAGCGGCAGAGACTAGGAGACTAGTCAGGATCGAGGGAAAGTGAACGGAGTAAAGTACAGAGAGATCCTTGATGAAAACCTGCTCGGGACCTTAGACTGGGGCAAACGTATACCTTCCAACAGGACAATGACCCGAAGTACACAGCCAAGACAATGTAGGAGTGGCTTTGGGACAAGTCTCTGAATGTCCTTGAGTGGCCCAGCCAGAGCCCGGACTTGAACCCGATTTAACATCTCTGGGGAGACCTGAAAATAGCTGTGCAGCGATGCTCCCACATCCAACCTGACAGAGCTTGAGAGGATATGCAGAGAAGAATGGGAGAAACTCACCAAATATGGGTGTGCCAAGCTTGTAGCGTCATACCTAAGAAGACTCAAGGCTGTAATCGCTGCCAAAGGTGCTTCAAGAAAGTACTGAGTAAAGGGTCTGAATATTTATGTAAATGTGTTATCTCAGTTTCTTATTTTTAATAAATAGAAAACAGTTTTTGCTTTGTCATTTATGGGGTATTGTGTGTAGATTGATGAGGGGGGAAAAACTATTTAGCCCATTTTAGAATAAGGCTGTAATGTAACAAAATGTGAAAAAAGTCAAGGGGTCTGAATACTTTCTGAATGCACTGTGGATGGACGGAAGACATTACTGAGTGACTGGCGACACAATTACAATTGAACTTATTTAGCATTTACAGTGAGTGTATTAAACATTAAGAACCCCAGAATAGCCTCAATTCGTCAGGACATGGACTACAAGGTGTTGAAAGCATCCCACAGGGATGCTGGCCCATGTTGACTCCAATGCTTCCTTCAGTTGTGTCAAGTTGGCTGGATGTCCATTGGGTGGTGGACCATTCTTGATACTCACTGGAAACTTTTGCAGTTCTTTGTGTTAGTAAACTGGTGTTCTCTGTGTTAGTGGCCTATTCTTGACTGTGCACTCTAGAAGATTGTAATCAGTTTAACTCTTGAATTGTGTGTCTCCAAACAATTTGTTAGCAGGGCCATAACCAGAGAAACACTGGCTGTACAAAAATACCCAATGGGGCAACCACACAGATGCCTCAACGTGCCCAAATGCCATAGATTGTTTTGACTTAAAGCAGTGAGGAGGAACCAGAAAGATCAGTTTTAGGTTACTGGACTTATTTGAAGTTTTTGTATGTGGATAGAGTGCTTGGCTTCATTAAACAGGTTAGGTTATTTCTTATTAAATGGGCTCATTCTTTTCCTTTGCAGCCACGTAGAGATGTCCTGGTTTCATCATTTGAGAGGCTGTAATTAGGCGTGAACCCAGAGTAGACAACCTCAGGTAATTCAGTCAATTGCTTCATTATAACCCCTACAGAGTTAATCTTTGACATCTTCAAGATCCTTTCCCCATTGAGAGGAGCTATGGCCCACTACTATGCTGTGGCAAAAAAAAAATTGTAACCCCTCAGTTCAGCCACGCTGTGGCACATGTTTTTTGTAAAACACCCTCTTCCAGAAACTCTGACCCCATATCTAAGGCCCCTCTAGCCTACACATAGGTATTTAATGTGTTAACCCTCTCAGGTCAGGTGTCAGTTAGGTATGGCTGATCTGCTGAAGCTGCTGCTGCATGTGGCAGAGAAGGCGGCCAACGTGGCCCGCGTGTGCAGGCAGGAGGCCCCTCTCTTCCAGCTGCTGGTCCAGGAGAAGACTGGGGTGGACAAGAACAAGAAGTTTGTCCAGGACTTCAAGACGCTAGCCGATGTGGTAATCCAAGAGATGATCCGCCATGATGTTGGAGCTCAGGTACAGGAACCAAAACACTTCTCATGTTATCATGATGAGGATTGTTTCATGTCTGAAATCCAGGCAACCCTCTGAAGGATTTGTGGCATATCCCTCTCTAGTATGATAAAATGTTTATGGCAACCCTAACCCCTCCCCTGGTTTTATCCTGTTTTACCTTAGTTTCCCGAAATTATTGATCATATACAAGGGGAGGAGTCTAACAAGTTTGAAAATGGACTAGGTTAGTAGAAACAGCATCCACAATTACTATTATTACTATGAAACATATACAGCTACTTGGGTAATAAGTGTTACTTACTACACAGATAGATAAGAGCAACAATTCCACTCTACCATCAAATTGTTTAATAACACTGGACTTGTCGACTACCTGTTGGCTCTGTGTGTTTGTTCATGCGTGCGTCCCAGGTGAGAGTGTGATAGTCACAGTGTGTGGGACAGAGAAGGAGACGGCCGCGTTGCTGGCCACGGTGCTGGATGGGAACCAGATGGCGGCGACTCTCCTGGCGTGTGCCATCCACCAAGACGCTTCGCTCACACTCACAGACACGGGCACAGACGACCTCCACATACCCCTCAGCCCCTCTGACCTGGGCATCTGGATTGACCCCATTGGTAATACCTGACCAGGAGTCACTATTTTAAAAACCCGATTTGTTGTCTTCGTAGATATACTTGGAATGATATTATGGATAATGTTAGAAGGGATGTGTGAGCACTGAGCAGATCCACTTATTGTGTGGTGTAAATACTACACAAATTCCAGGGCAGAGATTTGTCCTTGTGTTAGGAGTGTGTATTGCAGGCGAAGTCAGGTGCAGGAGAGCAGAGTGTAGTGAACAGGCACACTTTTTATTCCGGTCCAAAATGACAGCACAAAGTAACATAAAACGTGCCCAACACTTTGTTATTGCATTATTTAAACTAAATTGAACATGTTTCATTATTTATTTGAGGCTAAATTGATTTTGATCTATTATATTAAGTTAAAATAAGTGTTCATTCAGTATTGTTGTAATTGTCATTATTACAAAAAATAATAATAATAAATAAAATAATTATCGGTATCGGCGTTGAAAAATCATAATCGGTCGACCTCTCGTGGACACCTGCTTGTCGAACATCTCATTCCAAATTCATGGGCATTAATATGTGGGGCGGCAGGGTAGTCTAGTGGTTAGAGCGTTGGACTAGTAACCAGAAGGTTGCAAGTTCAAATCCCCGAGCTGACTAGGTACAAATCTGTCGTTCTGCCAATTCTGCCAAATCTGTTCCTAGGCCGTCATTGAAAATAAGAATTTGTTCTTAACTGACTTGCCTAGTTAAATAAAGGTTAAAAAAAGAAGAAAAAGAAAAATGTAGTTGGTCCCCTCTTTGCTTCTTCTGGGAAGGCTTGGAACTAGAGGTCGACCGATTATGATTTTTCAACGCCGATACCGATTATTGGAGGACAATAAAAGCAGATACCGATTAATTGGCTGATTTAAAAATAAAAAAAAATATTTGTAATAATGACAATTACAAAAATATTGAATGAACAATTATTTTAGCTTAATTTAGCATCAATAAAATCAATTTAGCCTCAAGTAAATAATGAAACATGTTCAACTTGGTTTAAATAATGCAAAAACAAAGTGTTGAAGAAAGTAAAAGTGCAATATGCTCCATGTAAAATATGTGCCATGTAAGAAAGCTAACGTTTCAGTTCCTTGCTCAGAACATGAGAACATATGAAAGCTGGTGGTTTCTTTTAACATGAGTCTTCAATATTCCCAGGTAAGAAGTTTTAGGTTGTAGTTATTATAGGAAATATACAGTGCCTTGCGAAAGTATTCGGCCCCCTTGAACTTTGCGACCTTTTGCCACTTTTGCCAGGCTTCAAACATAAAGATATAAAACTGTATTTTTTTGTGAAGAATCAACAACAAGTGGGACACAATCATGAAGTGGAACGACATTTATAGGATATTTCAAACTTTTTTAACAAATCAAAAACTGAAAAATTGGGCGTGCAAAATTATTCAGCCCCCTTAAGTTAATACTTTGTAGCGCCACCTTTTGCTGCGATTATAGCTGTAAGTCGCTTGGGGTATGTCTCTATCAGTTTTGCACATCGAGAGACTGAATTATTTTCCCATTCCTCCTTGCAAAACAGCTCGAGCTCAGTGAGGTTGGATGGAGAGCATTTGTGAACAGCAGTTTTCAGTTCTTTCCACAGATTCTCGATTGGATTCAGGTCTGGACTTTGACTTGGCCATTCTAACACCTGGATATGTTTATTTTTGAACCATTCCATTGTAGATTTTGCTTTATGTTTTGGATCATTGTCTTGTTGGAAGACAAATCTCCATCCCAGTCTCAGGTCTTTTGCAGACTCCATCAGGTTTTCTTCCAGAATGGTCCTGTATTTGGCTCCATCCATCTTCCCATCAATTTTAACCATCTTCCCTGTCCCTGCTGAAGAAAAGCAGGCCCAAACCATGACGCTGCCACCACCATGTTTGACAGTGGGGATGGTGTGTTCAATGTGATGAGCTGTGTTGCTTTTACGCCAAACATAACGTTTTGCATTGTTGCCAAAAAGTTCAATTTTGGTTTCATCTGACCAGAGCACCTTCTTCCACATGTTTGGTGTGTCTCCCAGGTGGCTTGTGGCAAACTTTAAACAACACTTTTTATGGATATCTTTAAGAAATGGCTTTCTTCTTGCCACTCTTCCATAAAGGCCAGATTTGTGCAATATACGACTGATTGTTGTCCTATGGACAGAGTCTCCCACCTCAGCTGTAAATCTCTGCAGTTAATCCAGAGTGATCATGGGCCTCTTGGCTGCATCTCTGATCAGTCTTCTCCTTGTATGAGCTGAAAGTTTAGAGGGACAGCCAGGTCTTGGTAGATTTGCAGTGGTCTGATACTCCTTCAATTTCAATATTATCGCTTGTACAGTGCTCCTTGGGATGTTTAAAGCTTGGGAAATCTTTTTGTATCCAAATCCGGCTTTAAACTTCTTCACAACAGTATCTCGGACCTGCCTGGTGTGTTTCTTGTTCTTCATGATGCTCTCTGCGCTTTTAACGGACCTCTGAGACTATCACAGTGCAGGTGCATTTATACGGAGACTTGATTACACACAGGTGGATTGTATTTATCATCATTAGTCATTTAGGTCAACATTGGATCATTCAGAGATCCTCACTGAACTTCTGGAGAGAGTTTGCTGCACTGAAAGTAAAGGGGCTGAATAATTTTGCACGCCCAATTTTTCAGTTTTTGATTTGTTAAAAAAGTTTGAAAAAAATCTACAATGGAATGGTTCAAAAATAAACATATCCAGGTGTTAGAATGGCCAAGTCAAAGTCCAGACCTGAATCCAATCGAGAATCTGTGGAAAGAACTGAAAACTGCTGTTCACAAATGCTCTCCATCCAACCTCACTGAGCTCGAGCTGTTTTGCAAGGAGGAATGGGAAAATAATTCAGTCTCTCGATGTGCAAAACTGATAGAGACATACCCCAAGCGACTTACAGCTATAATCGCAGCAAAAGGTGGCGCTACAAAGTATTAACTTAAGGGGGCTGAATAATTTTGCACGCCCAATTTTTCAGTTTTTGATTTGTTAAAAAAGTTTGAAATATCCAATAAATGTCGTTCCACTTCATGATTGTGTCCCACTTGTTGTTGATTCTTCACAAAAAAATACAGTATATCTTTGTTTGAAGCTTGAAATGTGGCAAAAGGTCGCAAAGTTCAAGGGGGCCGAATACTTTCGCAAGGCACTGTAGGACTATTTCTCTCTATACCATTTGTATTTCATTAACCTTTGACTATTGAATGTTCTTATAGGCACTTTAGTATTGCCAGTGTAACAGTATTGCTTCCGTCCCTCTCCTCGCTCCTCCCTGGGCCCGAACCAGCAACACAACAATTAACGCGCGCTAACTCGCTAGCCATTTCACTTCGGTTATCTCGGGAGTTGATAGGCTTGAAGTCATAAACAGCGCAATGCTTGACGCACAACGCCTGCTTCTGCCTACCACCGCTCAGTCAGATACTTGTATGCTCAGACAGATTATATGCAACGCAGGACACGCTAGATAATATCTAGTAATATCATCAACCATGTGTAGTTAACTAGTGATTATGATTGATTGTTTTTTATAAGATAAGTTTAATGCTAGCTAGCAACTTACCTTGGCTTACTGCATTCGCATAACAGGCAGCCTCCTTGTGGAGTGCAACGAGAAACAGGCAGGTCGTTATTGCGTTGGACTAGTTAAGGGTTGCAAGATTGGATCCCCCGAGCTGACAAGGTGAAAATCTGTCGTTCTGCCCCTTAACTGACTTGCCTAGTTAAATAAAGATTAAGTAAAAGGTGTAAAAAAAAAAAAATAATATAAAAAAAATCGTCCATTACGATTAATCGGTCGACCTCTAGTTGGAACATTGCTTCGGGGACTTGCTTCCATTCATCCACAAGAGCATTACTGAGGTCGGGCACTGATTTTGTGCGATTAAGCCTGACGGACAGTCGGCGTTCCAACTAATCTCAATGGAGTTGAGGTCAGGGCTCTGTGTATGCCAGTCAAGTTCTTCCACACCGATCTCGATTAACCAGATGGCCAGATGGTGAAGTGTGATTCATCACTCCAGAGAACGCGTTTCCATTGTTCCAGTGTCCATTGGCGGCGAGCTTTACACCCCTCCAGCCAATGCTTGGCATTGCGCATGGTGATCTTAGGCTTGTGTGCGGCTGCACGGCCATGGAAATCCATTTCATGAAGCTCCCGACGAACAGTTATTGTGCTGACGTTGCTCCCAGAGGCAGTTTGGAACTGTGTAGTGAGTGTTGCAACCGAGGACAGATGATTTGTACGCGCTTCAGCACGCGGCTGTCCCGTTCTTTGAACTTGTGTGGTCTACCACTTCGCAGCTGAGCCGTTGTTGCTCCTAGACGTGTCCACTTCACAATAACAGCACTTACAGTTGACCGGGGAAGCTCTAGCAGGGCAGAAATTTAAGGAACTTGTTGGAAAGGTGGCATCCTAGGTGCATGGGATGCAAACTGCTGAGGGCCCAAAAAGGTGACAAATTGTTTGTTTGCACTGAAACATGCAAAACAATCCCTGCTAGGGGGAACTGCAGGTTAACTAATTAAACAACAAATAATATGATCTACATGATCAGTCTCTGTGTGTAAAATAAAGTGGTTAATGTGAACCTAACTCACAGCTAAAAATGTAAAGAAAGCAATCCAATGTTATTTGTTGCCTAGATTTGACTGCAAATTACACTCATCTTGAGAAAAAAACAATACACTAATATTGCAGTTAGTCATGATAGCCTTCATAATAGAACGCTTGTGACCACACACATTAATATTGTACTTGGGAGAAAAAACCCCATCTATAAGTAGAAATTAAATTAAACAAATGGGCATTCTATTTTTTTCTCTATTATCACCACTATAGACATTGATTAAATGCACAAGAGGCTACATGTGTGCAAAAATAACATTCACTGAGAAAAAAAGTTTCATCTCCCTCACTCACACAGGTATTACTGTCAAGTTCAACACAACAAAAGCAATATATTTGGGCTACACTGCACAGTATTACATTGTACAGTTTCTGCCTGTGGACATCTGTTCTACAATGTGCCAGCAAAAGTGAGAAAGAGGGAAAGTGTGTGGTGTTCCTTTCACCTCTATAGTGGCATCCAGTTTAAGCCAGGCCCAGCTCCAGCTACACTTGATCCCTGAATCCACTTGTTTAACAAGCAACGCCTCATTTTCACCTAATTCTGAAAATTAACCACATACTGTAGAGTGAAAACATTAGTTAACAGATAGTGAGTGGTTAGTTAGTTAACATTTCACAAAGGATCTAGTAAGCAACTAAACCGTTATAGCTTGAGGAATGCAAGGAGTCATATACCAGTTAATTAAACCTCTTGGAACTCTAGGGGCAGTATTTTTGGAAAAAAAACATTCCCGTTTTAAATGGGATATTTTGTCAGGAAAAGATGCTAGAATATGCATATAATTGACAGCTTTCGATAGAAAACACTCTAACGTTTCCAAAACTGTAAAGATATTGTCTGTGAGTATATCAGAACTGCCCCAGGTTTTGAAAGCGCTGCGTTACAATGACTTCCCAAATGGCTGTGAATGTCCCATCAACGAGCTTACGCTTTCTGCGTATTCCCCAAGGTGTCTACAGCATTGTGACGTAGTTTTACGCATTTCTGTTGAAGAATAGCTGTATGGGGGCACATTGCGTAAGTGGTCACATGGTGGCTCCGAGAGAGATTCTCGCGTAAAGTACAGAGGTAGCCATTACTCCAATCGGTCCTAGAGAAAAAGGAATTGTCCCGACAGATATATTATCGAATAGATATTAGAAAAACACCTTGAGGAAGGATTCTAAACAACGTTTGCCATGTTTCTATCGGATATTATGGAGCTAATTTGGAAAAAAATTAGGCGTTGTGGTGACCGCAATTTCCGGGCGATTTCTCAGCCACGGAGCTGTTTCGCCGACAAAAATAATATTTTGGGAAAAAATGAACTTTGGCTATCTACCTGGGAGTCTCGTGAGTGAAAACATCCGACGTTCATCCAAGGTAAATGATTTAATTTGATTGCTTTTCTGATTTCCGTGACAAGGTTGCCTGTTGCTAGCAAGGCATAATGCTATGCTAGGCTATTATAAACTTACACAAATGCTTGTCTAGCGTTGGCTGTAAAGCATATTTTGAAAATCTGAGATGACAGGGTGATTAACAAAAGGCTAAGCTGTGTCTCAATATATTTCATTTGTGATTTTCATGAATAGGAATATTTTCTAGGGACATTTATGTCCGCTGCGTTATGCTAATTAGTTTCAGGCGATGATTACGGTCCCGCATGCGGGTTTGGGAGTCGCTAGAGGTTTTAATACTATAGTGAATTGGTTATATATATATTAAAAAAAAAAAAAAATTGAACTAGGCAAGTCAGTTAAGCCAGTTATTTACAATGAGCCTAGGACCAGTGGGTTAACTGCCTTGTTCAGGGGTAGAACGACATATTTCTACCTTGTCAGCTCAGGGATTCAATCTAGCATCCTTTAGGTTACTGGCCCAACGCTCTAACCACTAGGCTACCCGCTGCCCCAAGGTTACTAATGTTAGCTCATCTGATGTTGTAATGTTAGCTGTCTGACTTTATTAGCAAGTTCATTTTCACACCATAAACTCAAATTATTTTATCAGATAAGTTGGCTAATGTTGCTCAACATTTCTCTGGCTAGCTAACAGAGAATTTGATCCAGCTAGCAAGATACTTAACAATGCTTGTTCCACCACTTTCTCCCGTACCTCAAACTTTCCAACTGTTAGTAGTTCTTCGGTTACAGCTCATGAAGTACGCTTCATCACCTTCTCACCCGTCTCCATGGTCAGGCTTCTCACCTAAAGTTACCTATTTCTTACGGTTCAGGGGACTCGCTGCTCTGACTGGCAAGCTGCCTTTCCAGAGTGCGCGCTGATGCTGTAACTAGCACATTGTCTCTTCTTCCTTCAGTTGCGTGCTGCTCTGCATTCTGTTTGCTATGTGGACCATTGGCTGAGCCTTAGATACAGCCAGAATTGCTCCAAACGCGCATCACTCGTTCGTTTACAGCCAGTGGGGATCCAACCCCCACTCCTCTTAGTTTGCAACCCCGTACACCTATCACCGAATCCACTCATTTGAATGGATGTCCACATACTTTTGTATATATAGTGTGTTGTTTCTATGTGTTTGGTTTTCGTTCAGATGCCACTAGCCAGTACATTGAGGGTCGTGAGGAGGTGGTGGAGGAGGGCTGTCTCTGTCCTTCAGGTCTGCAGTGTGCCCTGGTCCTGATTGGGGTATACCTCCGCGCCACTGGGGAACCAATCATAGGGGTCATAAACCAGCCCTTCAACCACAAAGACCCAACAGGGTGAGACTCTTACTTTTCTATTATTTATCTATTTTCTTTCTCTCTGAATTGTTGGGAAGGGCTTGTATTTAAGCATTTCACTGTTAGTCTACAAAGCATGTGACAAAAACAATTGGATTTGACTCTAGAACCAGAACGGCAATCATTTTGACACCAGGGTTAGGGTCAATGCTTTAATTTAAGTTGTTGATTAAATTACCAATTTCTTTCAAGTTAAGTATTGGAAAAGGTATTTTCATTTGCAATTACTATTTTCAATCCACTTACTGAATTTAAATAGCGTTAACACAGAAATAACATACTTAGTAATGCTCAGACCTCACCATCTAAGCTTCCTTTAATGACATATGGTTGATGTGATGTGCATATTTGTTGCAGCTGGAAGGGGAAGCATTTCTGGGGTGTGTCATGTGGGAGTGTCAAAGCCTGCTCGGTGCTTCGACCTAAAGAAAGACCTGCGGAGTGTCCAGGACTATCGGTGGTGCTGAGCTCCAGTGAGAAGCAGGCAGTGAAGGAGGCCTTGGCCCCTCTGTGTGGGCCTGACAGGCTGATGTATGCATCGGGGGCCGGATACAAGATCCTGTGTGTGATCCTGGGCCTAGCTGACATTTACGTCCTCTCTGAAGGCAGCACCTTCAAGTGGGACTCCTGCGGCCCCCATGCCCTGCTCCTTGCACTGGGTGGGGGGATGCTGGACCTTAAAGAGTGCCTCCGCTTCGGCCACTGTGAGGGGGGGCACCATGACCAGGGGGAACTGACCTACCACCAATCCCACTCAGAGAGCCCTGGGGCAGACCGCTGGGCCAACCAGGGTGGCCTGGTGGCCTACCTAGACTGTCAAATGCTTCATAGGGTTATTGGGGAACTGAAAGGCAAGTTTTAAAGGAAGAGGCATTGATTATGGTGAAGGGCACAAGTAGCAGTATCATTGCTTATAGGGACATGCTGCTTAATATGTCAATTTTTGGAGGAGTTGTGTTTTTAAAAAATCTATGCTGTCAGTTATTTTGTAAAAGCTAGATGTAAATATATAGTAAGGAATGTAAAATGGTTAAACTATCTACAGTAGCTGGTATGTTAAAGGTGTTTCGTAAAGGATTAAGCTGCCTCTAACTTCTACAGTTACTGGTTTTCTCATTGATAGGAAGTGTGTTGGTGGCAAACAAATCTAACTTCAGGAAAGACCTGGGTGCTGTTTAAGTAAAACTTATTCCAAAGCAAGAGAATCAGAATCGAGAGACTGGTATGAATGGGAACAAGCATGGTTCAGGGAACAGTAGCACACACTGCGTAGCTGAAACATGCTTTTTGTCTCAGTGGCACATGGCTATAACCCTGCTTTTGATTGGTTAAGGATCTCTGTTGGACTTACCTGAATATTACTTGATGGCCTAGTTGAAGTTGTGGTATAGTGGGACAGGGAGACATAGTAAATATCCCAAGTGTCCCCCCTTGACAGAAGCACTAATGGTGTGTTAGAGGCGAGAGCGGAGAGCGGAGAGGACTCAAACTGGCTTCTGGGAATCTGCAGCGGCCCAGAAAAGGCCTTTTATGGAAAAGAGGTGCATTTTAGACTTTCCATAGCTCTAGCTGTATGACTTAGGATAAATCAGAGCAGAGGATGGAAAAACACGAGGTGCAGCAATCAACAATGAAACGGGGGCTAGTGTTAATTTACTGTAAATGAAGGATTAAACCCCTTTAAGGAAAGGAGGGGAACTGTCACACAGCCAGGTTAGTGGATCTATGGAGATGTAGCAGAATTCAGGGGTATTTAAACCTAGTCAGGTACTCCATTTATAGAATAAAAATAGTGACAGGATTAGGTTTTTTTCAACATAAGTCCACCTGTCCTGTACCAAGGGGGTGGTGTGGAGATTCATTTTTTATTATTTTCCACAACTATCACTTGCACACCCAAGAATCTATTGGGATGTGGTCCAAAGTGGTTGTCATTACTAAATATGGCTGTCTATGGTCTTCCACCAGAAAAGCATGACAACCACTCAGGTCTGTGTTGTGGACCACTTGTGTATAAAGACTGGTTTGATCTACTGTATGTTTAAAATTTGTGTATTGTAAAACGCCATTTCATGAGTGTGCTCCAGAAGTGCCATTAGCAGGTCCCCTGGTTTCTGCTCCATTGGAATTATCCAGCATTCTCCTGTCTTGTGAGTCAGAATTTGAAGACGGAATTCAATCTACAACACAATGAAAGTCCATTCATCCATCTGAAATCAACTTTACTATGAAATCCAGACAAAAAGAAAATCAACACTGATGTTTCACAATTGTAATAAACTCTTGCCAGCAAACTCACTTTCCTACCCCAAAAAATGAAAAAAATGCAAGTGCCCCGCACATTTAACCCTGATTGTCAGATTTTTTTGCAATATTTGTTTTTGCATATAATGTTTAAAAATATCTCAAGAACAAATTAGAATCTGCGATATTGGCTCTTCTTCCACATTGGGAGCCCTTAGTTGACTTGCCGCTTTAGACTGCTACTTAAGCCATACATTCTCAAGTCAACTAGGGTATCTAACAATCTGACAGTATTGACAATTCAGACTAAAACAGGTTAAATTAAACCTCTAATACCTCCATAAAAAAATAAAAAGCAAGTGGACAATTGCACTGAAAACATTTCACTTCAAGGAGAACAAATAAACATGCGCAACAAGGGACCTAGGCCCTTTAAATCAAAGCTACAACCCATCTCCCAACATCCACAGAATAACACAAATCAAAAAGGTAAAATGGAACCGATACCTGGGCAGGGCACATATTCATAAAGCGTCTTAGAGTAGGAGTACTAATCTAGGATCAATTTAGCCTTTTTGATCCTAATGAATAAGATTACATGGAAAGGCCTGAACCTAGATCAACGCTGCTACTCTGGGGTTATCGATAAATATGGAATCAGACCTATTAACGTTTGAATGTTTTATCTCCTTCACTGGAACCTAGCTAGACCCGTGGCTTATAAAATGAATTAGATGATCAACTTTCACCACATTTATTTCCAATACTGTATCTCCACAGGAAAAACACAATGATTTGCCATAATGAGTACAGGCAGATTGTTAGAGATCTGAATACTATCCCTCTTCAATCTGGAGCATACTGACTAATGAGATCTGAATACTATCCCTCTTCAATCTGGAGCATACTGACTAATGAGATCTGAATACTATCCCTCTTCAATCTGGAGCATACTGACTAATGAGATCTGAATACTATCCCTCTTCAATCTGGAGCATACTGACTAATGAGATCTGAATACTATCCCTCTTCAATCTGGAGCATACTGACTAATGAGATCTGAATACTATCCCTCTTCAATCTGGAGCATACTGACTAATGAGATCTGAATACTATCCCTCTTCAATCTGGAGCATACTGACTAATGAGATCTGAATACTATCCCTCTTCAATCTGGAGCATACTGACTAATGAGATCTGAATACTATCCCTCTTCAATCTGGAGCATACTGACTAATGAGATCTGAATACTATCCCTCTTCAATCTGGAGCATACTGACTAATGAGATCTGAATACTATCCCTCTTCAATCTGGAGCATACTGACTAATGAGATCTGAATACTATCCCTCTTCAATCTGGAGCATACTGACTAATGAGATCTGAATACTATCCCTCTTCAATCTGGAGCATACTGACTAATGAGATCTGAATACTATCCCTCTTCAATCTGGAGCATACTGACTAATGAGAAAGGGGCAAAAGAGGGCAGTGGTAGCTTTTTTTAAAAATAAAAAGTGGTGGTAGGACTGTTAGTCTTGATATTCAGCTCCCCCGTCATTCAACCAACCTTTAAACTGTTGGTAAGTATCTGCCAAAGACTAATCTCTGATAACAATATTGTGCACTGCTAGTCATTGTGTTCTCAATGGAAGTTCAGTCACCTCCAATCTTAAAGGGTATCAAGATGCAATTCGGGGTGGATTGCATCTTGACATTCTCTTGAGCCACAGGAACAACACGATGCCTTCTAGACAGGTCCCCTGGTTTCTGCTCCATTGGAATTATCCAGCATTCACATGTCTTGTGAGAGTCGGAACTTGAAGATGGAATTTAATCCACATAACTCACAAAACAAACATTGTCCATTCATACATCTGAAATCCATTCATCCATCCATCTGAAATCAACTTTACTACAAAATCAACTGAACACTGATGTTTCACACCAATACTTAGCGACTGCAAGCAGTAAATAGCCTAGGTCCTTGACTCACAATATAACCGTCTGGATTTGATTATGAACCTGCTAACCTCTGATGCCTCAAAGTCATTCTAAGTGGGCTTCAATGTGTTGAGAGACAGATTAAACATACAGTATTCACTGTAGCTAGACGGAGTTGATACACTACATGGCCAAGAGTATGTGGATGCCTTTTCAAATTAATGGATTCAGCAATTTCAGCCACACCTGTTGCTGAGGGGTGTATAAAATCGAGCACATAGCCATTGGCAGTGGAATGGCTCATACTACAGAGCTAAGTGACTTTCAACAAGGCACCATCATATGATGCCACCTTTCCAACAAGTCAGTTTGTCAAATTTCTACCCTGCTAGAGCTGCCCCGGTCAACTGTAAATGCTGTGATTGAGAAGTGGAAACATCTAGGAGCAACAACAGTTCAGCCGCAAAGTGGTAGGCCACACAAGCTCACAGAATGGGACTGCTGAGTGTTGAAGCGCGTAGCATCATGGTTGCAACACTCACTACCAAGTTCCAAACTACCTCCGGAAGCAACGTCAATCACGCTTCATCATCTGCCAGGAGAACGCTACCTACCCGAATGCATAGTGCCAACTGTAAAGGTGGAGAAGGAATAATGGTTCGAGGTTCTTTTTCATGTTTCAGGCTAGGCCCCTCAGTTCCAGTAAAGGGAAATCTAACGCTTCAGCATACAAGGCCATTCTAGACGATTCTATGCTTCCAACTTTGTGGCAAAAGTTTATGGAAGGCCCTTTTCTTTTCCAGCATGACAATACCCCCGTGCACAAAACAAGGCCCATACAGAAATGGTTTGTCGAGATCGGTGTGGAAGAACTTGACTGGCCTGCACAGAGCCCCGACCTCAACTCCATACAACATCTTGGGATGAATAGGAACGCCGACTGCGAGCCAGCCTAATCGGCCAACATCAGTGCTCGACCTAACTAATGCTCGTGGCTGAATGGAAGCAAGTCCCCGCAGCAATGTTCCAACATCTAGTGAAAGAGTGGAGGCTGTTATAACAGCAAAGGGGGACCAACTCCATATTAGTGCCAATGATTTTTGAATAAGATGTTCAACGAGCAGTGTATCCATGTTTGGCAGGGAGAATACTTGCACTCTAATTCAGGTGCAAAAGCATTCCCCACAAACCTACTTCCCAATATAAATTAGTGACAAACTTTCACTCTAACTTCATTCAAAGCAATAAAAATGGCAGAAAAGCAGTTGCTCAAATGATAACCTAACAATTGATCAAAGAAGGCAACAGGTGGAAGGAAGGATGTGTACAAGCAGTAACAGGCAGAGGAGCCCTCTCTCTGGACAGTCTTCTCACAGGATTCAGCTTGAGCAGTTAAATTCAGAAATGAATCAATTCTGATTGGCTTCTTCTAGCCATGTCCCTCTCAAACACAAATGCACAGAGACCTGAAGCAATATTACATTACCATATCCCCAAAAATGTACCACAAAAGTCTCAAGGACTAAAAGAGTCCAATGGCATGTAATTGTGTATGCAGAATTGTGCAGGAAAGTAAGACCTAAGGAAATGTGTTTGCATTATAAGCAATAGGCTTGTGATTTCAGTGGCATGGCTACAGCTGTTTCATCAAAGAAGAAAACAAATGAGAGTGGGAGAAGCAGAAATACTGCCACCTCCTTACCCCAAATATACTTAAACGGAGTTAGTTTCTTCTTCTTGTACATGGTCCAGTCTCATCTCTGGCTTGGGACCTATGTGTTGTCAGTCATTGATTCGGGTGGTAGCCCCGACCAGTGTGAATCTTCCTGAGCTCGAGTGATCCTTCGACTCATGTACAGTAAGGGGAGGTCCGGGCTCGCTGACAGACAAGCAAGAAGACAGATATGGCCATGTGTAGAGTGTCCCTGTGTTGCTATGATGACGTATCACAACAATGGCCACTCTCACCTCTGGAAGGGCTTGCGGACCTTCTTCTTCCTGCGGGGAGGAGGTTTGCCTCCGCTCTCAGCCCACGTATCGCTGGGTTCTGGCCGGGGCCCCCCAGGAGGCATGAAGAAGCCAGTCTGAGGTGGAGGAGGGGAAAAAGGTCCACTAGGTCCCAGTCCAGCACCAGAGTGGTGATGGGGGGGCGGTCCTGAGGGAAAGAAACCCCCGTTGGCAGCCATATCAGGGGGAGGTCCCCCCTGGAAGATGCGGTTGAAAAAGTCCTGCAGGTCAGCAGGGTTGGTCGGGCCTGGAGGAGGGTGCTCTGGGCCTGGAGGTGTCCTGGAGATCATGAAAGGAGAGTTACATTAATTTAAAAAAAACAAAAAAACATTCAACAGGTGACTCCAGGAAAATCAAGAAAAAGGAGCACTCGGTGTCTGAGTTTTATTCACGGGAGAAACAAAAAACCATCAGAGCCTTGGATAGCCTTTCATTCATTTCTTTTTTCGCAAAGCTAACTAAAAAGCAGCATTCCCCAAGAGAGGATGGCTTTCACTTCAGCAGTAATATATTCATGAACTTCTTTGAGGAAAAGATCATGATCATTATAAAGCAAATTACGGACTCCTCTTTAAATCTGCGTATTCCTCCAAAGCTCAGTTGTCCTGAGTCTGCACAACTCTGCCAAGACCTAGGATCAAGAGAGACACTCAAGTGTTTTAGTACTATATCTCTTGACACAATGATGAAAATAATCATGGACTCTAAACCTTCAAGCTGCATACCGGACCCTACTCCAACTACTGAAAGAGCTGCTTCCTGTGCTTGGCCCTCCTATGTTGAACATAATTGTTACGTTCCCCAGTTTATGTGTTGTAGTTTGTGTATTTGCATGTGTTTTATTTCAGGAAATTGCCCGCGGGCCTGAAATCCCTCAAGCAGCTGATTGGTCGACTCCAGGGCTAATTGGAGAGCTGACCCCGCCCCCTCGTCAAGACACAGCTGTCTCCAATTACCCATTCGTTCTGAAGCTATATAAAAGCCAGTGTTCTGTTCAGGAGAGAGATTTTGGAGGTAGGGATTGCTGAGAGAGTTTTTTGATAGCTATTTTTTTTTTTCTGGGAGGTCATTGCAGAGATTTTGCTAGATAATTCATTCATAGTTCATTGCTGGGAAGTTGGTATGTTCTGTGAGTTTGTTGCTCAGGTAGAGCTTAGTTGATGTCCTTTGTTTCTTAGTTTGTTTGTAAAATTGTTTAATATTCTGTTTCATTTGTTCCCAGGGGGAAAGGGGAAGGCACCTTGGGAGTGTTTAGGCAAGAGGCCCGCGGGCATACGTAGTATATTCACTGTCTAGGCACACTAGGTAAGACCTGGGCGGACCACCCCCTGTATTTTGGTTAGAGCACCAGGTGGTGCTAAATTAGGTAAGTAGTGGGTAGGCAGGTAAGATAGGAGAGGGGGGGGGGCTTTGAGATTTACTTTCTTTGCTTTGGTTCCGTCCAGCCCCTTTTCCCTATATTACCGTGTAAAGGAATAAAGTCCTTGTAAACGGTACCACATTCTGCCTGTTGTCATCCTTACTCGCACCTACAGTCCATACCTTTTTCGCTTCACGGAGAGTTTAGTTGTAGCAGGGTGTTGCGTTCCCTCTTCATAGATGCGTGCGTAACAATAATAAACGGCTCTCTATCCACCGGATGTGTACCAAAATCACTAAAAGTGCCAGTAATAAAGCCTCTCTTGAAAAAGCCAAACTTTGACCCAGAAAATATAAAAAAAACGAATCGGCCTATATCAAATCTTCCATTCCTCTCAATTAAAAAAAAAAAAAGCTGTTGCGCCTCAACTCACTGCCTTCCTGAAGACAAACAATGTATACGAAAGTCTGGTTTTAGACCCCATCATAGCACTGAGACTGCACTTGTGAAGGTGGTAAATGACCTTTTAATGGCGTCAGACCGAGGCTCTGCATCCGTCCAATCAGAACTTTTCTTTTTTTTTTTTTGAATTTTACCCCTTTTTTCTCCCCAAATTCGTGGTATCCAATTGTGTAGTAGCTACTATCTTGTCTCATCGCTACAACTCCCGTACGGGCTCGGGAGAGACGAAGGTTGAAAGTCATGCGTCCTCCGATACACAACCAACCAAGCCGCTGCTTCTTTAACACAGCGCACATCCAACCCGGAAGCCAGCCGCACCAATGCGCCGGAGGAAACACCGTGCACCTGGCCACCTTGGCTAGCGTACACTGCGCCCAGCCCGCCACAGGAGTCGCTGGTGCGCGATGAGACAAGGACACCCCTACCGACCAAGCCCTCCCTAACCCGGGCGACGCTAGGCCAATTGTGCGTCGCCCCACGGACCTCCCGGTCGCGGCCGGTTACGACAGAGCCTGGGCGCGAACCCAGGACTCTGCTGGCGCTGCAGTACAGCGCCCTTAACCACTGCGCCACCCGGGAGGCAAAATCAGAACCTTTCTGTCCAAAGATGATGCAGAAAAATAAATGAATCCATGCTTTTGTTACTTCTAGGTTAGACTACCGCAATGCTCTACTTTCCGGATACCCGGATAAAGCACCAAATAAACTTCAGTTAGTGCCAAATACAGCTGCTAGAATCCTGACTAGAAACAAAAAATTTGATCATATTACTCCAGTGCTAGCCTCCCTACACTGGCTTCCTGTTAAGGCAAGGGCTGATGTCAAGGTTTTACTGCTAACATACTAAGCATTACATGGGCTTGCTCCTACCTATCTTTCCAATTTGGTCCTGCCGTACATACCTACACGTACGCTACGGTCACAAGAAGCAGGCCTCCTAATTGTCCCTAGAATTTCTAAACAAACAGCTGGAGGCAGGGCTTTCTCCTCTAGAGCTCCATTTTTATGGAATGGTCTGCCTACCCATGTGAGAGACGCAGACTCGATCTCAACCTTTAAGTCTTTACTGAAGACTCATCTCTTCCATGCCGGTGCTCTTCCATGCCGTCCTTAGGAGGGGTGCGTCACTTGAGTGGGTTGAGTCACTGACGTGATCTTCCTGTCTGGGTTGGCACCCCCCTTGGGTTGTGCCGTGGCGGAGATCTTTGTGGGCTATACTCGGCCTTGTCTCAGGATGGTAAGTTGGTGGTTGAAGATATCCCTCTAGTGGTGTGGGGGCTGTGCTTTGGCAAAGTGGGTGGGGTTATATCCTTCCTGTTTGGCCCTGTCCGGGGGTATCATTGGATGGGGCCACAGTGTCTCCTGACCCCTCCTGTCTCAGCCTCCAGTATTTATGCTGCAGTAGTTTGTGTCGGGGGGCTAGGGTTAGTTTGTTATATCTGGAGTACTTCTCCTGTCTTATCCGGTGTCCTGTGTGAATTTATGTATGCTCTCTCTAATTCTCTCTCGGAGGAGGAGGACCTGAGCCCTAGGACCATGCCTCAGGACTACCTGGCATGATGACTCCTTGCTGTCCCCAGTCCACCTGGCCGTGCTGCTGCTCCAGTTTCAACTGTTCTGCCTGCGGCTATGGAACCCTGACCTGTTCACCGGACGTGCTACCTGTCCCAGACCTGCTGTTTTCAACTCTCTAGAGACAGCAGGAGCGGTAGAGATACTCCTAATGATCGGCTATGAAAAGCCAACTGACATTTACTCCTGAGGTGCTGACTTGCTGCACCCTCAACAACTACTGTGATTATTATTATTTGACCATGCTGGTAATTTATGAACATTTTAACATCTTGGCCATGTTGTGTTATAATCTCCACCCGGCACAGCCAGAAGAGGACTGGCCACCCCTCATAGCCTGGTTCCTCTCTAGGTATATATCAATAAATTTGATTGGTTACATTCATTCTATTTCCATCTAGCCCACTAGGGTTGGGCAACCGGGGGCACGTGGGCCAAATGGCCTTGGATCAATCCCACCCCCCCCAAAAAATTAACTCAGTCTCATGTGGGTACGCAGACCCGCGAGCAACTGCGGCCTCTCATAATGAGTTCAGATTTTTTGTGGCCCCACCCCCATCCCTGATCTAGCTTATAGTTAACCCTGATGCAAGTCACATTGAGATTGTTGCCTCTTTTGCCTTGGCCAAGAGGAGGCATCATTCACAAGCATCAGAGATGCTTAATAATCTGGAGCTCCAAAACTAATCTCTGTCCATAAATATGTAACTCTTTCACATGCAGGAGAACCTGCACTGACCAGAGCGTAATTGTATTTCAGAGAACAATCTAATTTAGGCCTCTGTGGTCTTTTAGACGGTTGGTTACATAACACCTAGGTTGTATCCCAATAATCTCTCCTTTCTCACGAAATATGCACTTGTTCCCTTCCCTTCATAAATTTGAAAGGATATGACTGGTATATATGGAAACTCCCTCTAGCCCATGCAGACACCAATACAATCATTTTACATTAGTGTGGATTAGTTTACGATTGCAAACTTCAGGAGGAAAATTAGATTGGAACGCAACCCTCAGTGCCCTGGGACCTACCTGTGGCGCTGCGTGGAGTTGCTGTTGTTCTTGGATCCGAAGGAGATGTGGTAGGGAACGCGGTGTGTGTCTGGGGAGATTCCTATCCTCTGGCAGCCGGCCCACTCTGAAAGGTGGGAGCGGAAAAGGTGACAAATTAATCAATGTGACAGTACTGAAGCAAGCGGCAAGGAGAAATAGTCAGTCTGACTGACTAGGTATCTTAACATTATTTAGCAGTTTAGAATTCAATTTAGTTGTAGAGCTCTTGAGCCTGTCAGTTGGCTTGTTAAGAGTGCTTTTAGTTTACAGATGAAACAGAAACATTAAGTCAATACACAGTATTGCATTAGCACAGATGAGAGCCTAACTATCCATGTGGGTGTCATTACACAGCTTGTCAAAGCAATGGGCTTGTTCGACAGTGGCGATTGCAGACTGACTGATCTACAAATCACAGCGCAGCATAAATAACTTGTACCCACAATGCATTACAGTTTTGATGCTCTCAAAAACTGTCATTGTCAAGCCAGTACCTGTGATGTCGTAGACCTTGCCATCCATGCAGGCAAAGTATGTGATGCGTAGGCCCAGCATGCTGGACTCAGCCCACAGGTCTCCCTCCTCGGCGCTGTGGCGTCTGTTACACTCTGCACAGAACCGAGCCTCCGCAGGCTCCCGGTCCATCTCAAACCTCCTGCACACACAGGGAGGAGTCAGGGCCTGAGCTTTTTGTATGTAACTAATTATTTTGTAAGCAGCAAAATGTACAAATACAATTTTAGTGATTGGGAGTAGTCAGGATAGGTAAATTATATTACTATTCCAATCCCTCACTTTCACAATAGTCTGGTTATAAAAGTATGATACAGATATTATTAATAGATTATTAATAGATTCAAATATTACAGATATTAATTCTGTCAGTGACGTACCTGTGCTTGCCCTCACACTTGGTGCACATCATAGTGTTCATAGCTTCCTTCAGGTCATCCTGCAGTTTGGTGAGGAACTCATTCATCGACTTGGAGAGTTCCGTCTTCGCCATGCGCTTCCTGAGGGAGGAGCAGGGAAACAAAAGTCAAAGCCATATCAACTACACCAAACATCCCACCGGCCTTCAGTGCAGTCATTTGATCACGGTTTATTGCATTTTAATTAAGTAATAGTCCAGTTTGTGTGCCTTCTACTCATCACGTATTCTCTCCATGTGTCTGGGTTACTGAGGAACTAAACTAAACATCCCACAGGCCTTTAAATTGACTATAACATGCTAAGGACCACAGTTAAGGAATGCTTCTCCATATGTAATCCTATTGTGAGAGGCCTGAGTTCTAACTTCAGATGTTTTTGTTAAAGGTGAAGTCATGTGATCATAGTTTCTTGCATTTCATATAAGTACTGGTCCAGTAGCTTGTGCGTCTTCAACTCACAGCTCGTATTCCCTCCGTGTTTCTGGGTTACTGACGATGTCCCATGCAGCCCTCAGCACCTTAAAGGCCTCCCCAGCACGTGGGTGCTTGTTCTTGTCTGGATGGACCTGAAAAATGAAATACAAACAGAAGGGTACAGCAGAAAACATAATGGAAGAGAGAGAAAAACTAAGGAAGAGACTACTTCTAGTCATTTTCTGATTACATTTTATATTGTGGATTAGAGGTCGACCGATTATGATTTTTTAACGCCGATACCAATTATTGGAGGACCAAAAAAGCCAATACCGATTAATCTGACAATTTCTTAAATGTATTTATTTGTAATAATGACAATTACAACAATACTGAATGAACACTTATTTTAACTTAATATATTACATCAAAATCAATGTAGCCTCAAATAAATAATGAAACATGTTCAATTGGTTTAAATAATGCAAAAAAAAAGTGTTGGAGAAGAAAGTAAAAGTGCAATATGTGCCATGTAAGAAAGCTAACGTTTAAGTTCCTTGCTCAGAACACGAGAAGATATGAAAGCTGGTGGTTCCTTTTAACATGAGTCTTCAATATTCCCAGGTAAGAAGTTTTAGGTTGTAGCTATTATAGGAATTATCGGACTATTTCTCTCTATACCATTTGTATTTCATTAACCTTTGACTATTGGATGTTCTTATAGGCACTTTAGTATTGCCAGCGTAACAGTATAGCTTCCGTCCCTCTCCTCGCCCCTACCTTGGCTCAAACCAGGAACACATCGACAACAGCCACCCTCGAAGCATCGCTACCCATCGCTCCACAAAAGCCGCAGCCCTCGCAAAGCAAGGTTAACAACTACTTCAAGGTCTCAGAGCGAGTTACATCACCGATTGAAATGTGATTAGTGCGCACCCCACTAACTAGCTAGCCATTTCACATCGGTTACACCAGCCTAATCTCGGGAGTTGATAGGCTTGAAGTCATAAATAGCTCAATGCTTGAAGCACAGGGAAGAGCTGCTGGCAAACGCACGAAAGTGCTGTTTGAATGAATGCTTACGAGCCTGCTGCTGCCTACCACCGCTCAGTCAGACTGCTCTATCAAATCATAGATTTAATTATAACATAACACACAGAAATATGAGCCTTATGTCATTAACATGGTCAAATCCAGAAACTATCATTTCGAAAACAAAAGGTTTATTCTTTCAGTGAAATACGGAACCGTTCCATATTTTATCTAAAGGGTGGCATCCATAAAACTAAATATTCCTGTTACATTGAAGGTTGTGCAATGTTATGTCATAATTACGTAAAATTCTGGCAAATTAGTTCGCAACGAGCCAGGCGGCCCAAACTGCTGCATATAGCCTGACTGTTGCACAGAACGCAAGAGAAGTGACACAATTTCCCTAGTTAAAAGAAATTCATGTTAGCAGGGAATATTAACTAAATATGCAGGTTGAAAAATCTATACTTGTGTATTGATTTTAAGAAAGGCGTTGATGTTTATGATTAGGTACACATTGATACAACGACAGTGCTTTTTTCGCGAATGTCCTTGTTAAATAACCGTTTGGTGAAGTAGGCTATGATTCAATGATAAATCAACAGGCACCACATCGATTATATGCAACGCAGGACAAGCTAGATAAACTAGTAATATCATCAACCATGTGTAGTTAACTAGTGATTATGTTAAGATTGATTGTTTTTTATAAGATAAGTTTAACACTAGCTAGCACCTTACCTTGGCTCCTTGCTGCACTTGCATAACAGGTATAATCAGCAGGTATAATCCCTGTTCACCCACGACTGTGTGGCCACGCACGCCTCCAACTCAATCATCAAGTTTGCGGACGACACAACAGTGGTAGGCTTGATTACCAACAACGACGAGACGGCCTACAGGGAGGAGGTGAGGGCCCTCGGAGTGTGGTGTCAGGAAAATAACCTCACACTCAACGTCAACAAAACTAAGGAGATGATTGTGGACTTCAGGAAACAGCAGAGGGAACACCCCCCCTATCCACATCGATGGAACAGTAGTGGAGAGGGTAGTAAGTTTTAAGTTCCTCGGCGTACACATCACAGACAAACTGAATTGGTCCACCCACACAGACAGCATCGTGAAGAAGGCGCAGCAGCGCCTCTTCAACCTCAGGAGGCTGAAGAGAATTCGGCTTGTCACCAATAGCACTCACAAACTTCTACAGATGCACAATCGAGAGCATCCTGTCGGGCTGTATCACCGCCTGGTACGGCAACTGCTCCGCCCACAACCGTAAGGCTCTCCAGAGGGTAGTGAGGTCTGCACAACGCATCACCGGGGGCAAACTACCTGCCATCCAGGACACCTACACCACCCGATGTCACAGGAAGGCCATAAAGATCATCAAGGACAACAACCACCCGAGCCACTGCCTGTTCACCCCGCTATCATCCAGAAGGCGAGGTCAGTACAGGTGCATCAAAGCTGGGACCGAGAGACTGAAAAACAGCTTCTATCTCAAGGCCATCAGACTGTTAAACAGCCACCACTAACATTGAGTGGCTGCTGCCAACACACTAACTCAACTCCAGCCACTTTAATAATGGGAATTGATGTAAAATATATCACTAGCCACTGTAAACTATGCTACCTAATATAATGTTTACATAACCTACATTATTCATCTCATATGTATACGTATATACTGTACTCTATATCATCTACTGCATCTTTATGTAATACATGTATCACTAGCCACTTTAACTATGCCACTTTGTTTACATACTCATCTCATATGTATATACTGTACTCAATACCATCTACTGTATCTTGCCTATGCCGCTCTGTACCATCACTCATTCATATATCTTTATGTACATATTCTTTATCCCCTTACACTTGTGTCTATAAGGTAGTAGTTTTGGAATTGTTAGCTAGATTACTTGTTGGTTATTACTGCATTGTCGGAACTAGAAGCACAAGCATTTCGCTACACTCGCATTAACATCTGCTAACCATGTGTATGTGACAAATAAAATTTGATTTGATTTAATCAGCCTGCCACGCAGTCTCCTCGTGGAGTGCAATGTAATCGGCCATGATCGGTGTCCAGAAATACAGATTACCGATTGTTATTAAACTTGAAACGGACCCTAATTAATCGGCCATTCCAATTAATCGGTCAACCTCTATTGTGGATATAAAAAAAAGATGCATGCAGCCATGCACAGCCAAGTGCAAAACTGCACTTGACTATAACCGCTACACTCTTCCTTTAATGAATTCCACACATTTTTATACACATGTATTCAAAAGATGTAATGCACATCTCATTGCACCCGTAAACTCACCTGGACAGCCAGCTGTCTGTAGGCCCTCTTTAGGTCAGCTTCAGTGGCGTGGGCCTCCACCCCCAGCACTGTAAAAGGGTCCAGCTCCTCCTCAGGGACTTGAGCCAGCGCCAGCAGTCTCTCCAGCTCCTTCCCAGGTTGGTATCTGCCTGCTCCACCAGGAGAATCTGGGGTCAAGGGGGGCACCTGGGTGGCTCTCCTCCTGAACCAGCTGCTGACCCTCTCCACCAGCGAAGCCACCCTCCTCCATACCTTGGAGTCCTGCATGGCAATCCACCACCGCTGGGCCCTCTCCCCGCCCAGCCGGACCAGCGTTAACCGGGCCCACTGGAACCCCAGCAGTACCACGGCACAGAGGAGGCCGAAGCAAGTTAGGGAGGCCTTCCGGACCCATTTCACCAACCGAACACTCTTATCCACCAGGACCGCGCCGGCGCACCTCGCCCTCTCCAGCAAGCGTTGGGCATCTGCCTTCATCCCCGGTACGTCAGTGACCCTGTTGAGCATCTGTGAGCCCAGGTCGTAGAGGGCCACCCCTCCGACCTCCACGGCCACTCCGCATCGGTGGGTCATGGTGACAATGACCTCCACCACCATGTGGATGCAGGAGATGCACCAGGGGCTGAGCGACTCCGACAGCAGCTCCCTGAAGGCCAAGGCCAGCTGGGTGCCCGTCCGCCGCCGGCCCCGGCCCTGTTGATGGTGGTGGTTGCGCCTCCGGGTCTGCTTGTGCCTACCGCCACCCGACGACAGGGAACCTTTAGGGAGGTAGGAGGACGAGGATGACGATGTAGCCTGAGTGTTTTGCTCCGAGGCTGCCCCCCCCCCTCCGCTGTTCCGGGACCGGCCTCTCCTCCCTCCGGCCCCTGAGTTCCTCCAGCCTGACTCCCCGTTTAGGCTTGGCTCCTTCCCTCCGCTCTCCTCTTCATCTCCACCCTCTGTCTCCTCATTTCCTTCTCTCTCCAAATACACCACCCCCTCCTGTCTTAGAGAGACCTCATTGTCCTCTGCAATCCCACAATCCTCTGCTTCTACATCTTCCGAGTCCTCCTGGTTGACTGGGGATTGGATATCCTGAGGGGTAACTTTGATATAGTCAGTCATCTCCTTATTGGGAACTTGTTGTTGAGTTTCCTCCTCATCTCCTCTGACTTCCCACTGGTCGGGCATGGCGGTTGAAGATGGGAGGTGAGGAACACCTGAGAGCAGCTCTTCAGGACTCTCCTCAGTTGCCTCTACAGTCCACGTCTCTCCCTTCATCTCCACCTCCCTCTCAGCCACCTCTTTCTCCATCTTCCTCCCAGTCTCTTGATTAAAGTTCCAAAAAAGTATCCAATGTCATGTCAGGTGGGGTCCTTGATCCATTCTCACTGACCGCACCTTCTCCGACACCACACCTCAGCAAGGCCAAAGAGTCAGACAAGGACAGCTGAATAATACTGCAATGGCAGGCATCATTGTCCTAGGTACCCTACCCAATGCAGACATTGAATCAAGGATCAATCGTTACAATCCTTGGACCCGACTGGCCTCATCTTGTATCTGGTTCTTTGGTTCTTGCCTGTGGAGAGACAGCAAGTTTAAACATTAGCCTACCTGTAACACGTTCACTTTCCCAAGCACCAGAACTAGGGGTCTAATCTAAAGTATACCGAAAAGTGAAATCAAACGGGATGTGGAGATTCTGCATTAATCGTTGTTGTTGTCAAAGTTCTAACATGTTATTGGCAATAATGTCATATTTGATGACCACAATATCCACTAAACGAGTTGATCCGCAGCGCCGACATTTTGAAAAGATAAACCAAACTCTTTAGCTAGCCATCTAGTTATCAGCAGTTGCACTAGCTAGCTATCTAGAAATGCAATTAATTTATTCTACAAGAAATGACTGGGAAGGGATATCAGAGGATAGTTGGGGCAATGTTAGGTTCGAGCTAATAAGTCATGTCGTCACCGTCGCGAACAAAATGACCAACTGTCTCGAGACGAATAGCTAGCTGTCTCGTAGCTAAAACGCTAACTAGCTTACAACATTAGTTTGCTCGTATATAGTTATCTAGCTAATGTAATTTTAATAATATTAACGGTGGATTGTTGACAATGTTATTTTAGCTATTTGACTGCTAACACTGACTGGAATAACATTGGGAAAGATGACCACCAACGCAACTCACCTTTCTCTTCCGTAAAAGGGGAAGGCAAGATTAGATGATACAATGTAGGCTAGCTTGAGCCCTGTAACGTTAGCGTCGCTCCTATAAAATGATCAAATGTGGCAAACTGATCAATTCTTCTCGTAGAAAAAACATTTAGTTATTGAATTGTGAATACAAACTATTATTATCCTGTATTAGTAGAGTGTGTCCTTTCTCCTAATTCAAATATTCGTTTTTTCTTATTATGTTCTTGGCTAACGCTGTCCTTGTTGTTTGTCTTACTATTTTGCACTTCCGAGGGAAACAAACCACAACCTCATTTCCGCTGTATTAACCCTATTCTTGCCAGAAAAAATGTGCGCACAAATGTTCGAATAAACTTTTATTGGCCACTGAATGTAAAGAGAAGAAGATGAATGTAACGTTAATCACCAGGTTTCTCTTTATATCAAAGCAATTACATGGGTCTACAATTGTATTATCTTCAAGAAGCCTAGGCCTAATAACGAAATAATAATTTAAAAACTAGAATTGTAAAAGGCAAACTATTGTCTGGCTTACTCCCTATTTAAACAAAACAAGTAATTGTTTATTCAACAATATAAACATGGATATCATGCAGTCACTTTTTCATACTCTCAAACACCATCCACTCTCTCATGTCTGCCTTCTCCACCCACCTACACACTCCCCGGATGCATTGCATTCTCTAGCTTATTTCTGCCCATTCCGGATGCTGTGTGTTCCTCAAGGAGTGTGTGTGTTTGTGTGTGCAAGTAGTCTGTGTGGGCCAAGTGTCTAGTTAGTTAGGCTGGAGATGGATACAGAGGGCACGTGCCCCCTCGGATTTGTCCTGTGGGTTTCCAATCTATCAACCTCATTACTATCGCTGAAGTTGGAGACTTTTATTTCCCTCACCAACTTTAAACATCAACTATCTGAGCAACTAACCGATTGCTGCAGCTGTACATAGTCCATCTGTAAATAGCCCACCCAATCTACCTACCTCATCCCCATACTGTTTATTTTATTTACTTTTCTGCTCTTTTCCACACCATTATCTCTACTTGCACATCATCATCTGCTCATTTATCACTCCAGTGTAAATCCGCTAAATTGTAATTATTCACTCCTATGGCCTATTTATTGCCTACCTCCTCATGCCTTTTGCACACACTGCATATAGACTTTCTTTTTTTCTCTACTGTGTCATTGACTTGTTTATTGTGTAATTGGCTTGTTTATTGTTTACTCCATGTGTAACTCTGTGTTGTTGTCTGTGTCACACTGCTTTGCTTTATCTTGGCCAGGTCGCAGTTGCAAATGAGAACTTGTTCTCAACTAGCCTACCTGTTTAAATAAAGGTGAAATAAAAATTAAAACATTAAAGAATAAAAAAAATAGCTACCAAGAAGCCATTTTAGGCTCTCAATCAGTTAGAGTATCTAGCTTGTCTAACTATCTTAGCTGGCATTCCTGCTGGCAAGGTTGGTAGATTTTAGAAATAACTAGATGTACTTTACAATAATCACATTCCTTTCATATTTTACCCAGATTTGAGCAGCGATACATAGAAGCATATTTAGTTTCTTTAAAAAAAGAACCACCAGTCAGGAGGATACAGACAGCTCAAGAGGTATACTTAGATATACAGAGAAATATAAAATTTTCTGTTACCTAGAATTAAGCATAATGATTATGGCTCTAGATTGCAGAAAAAAAAGCTGATTCGGGTGAAAAATGCTAAATTATCCAATTTACAGATGGGGGATCTAGCACCCTCCGGACCACTCCCCGCCATCCTCATGTAACTTTTGCCCCCTCAGATTTTTGGGGTGCATGACATCCTTGGATGGATATAAAGGAAGTGGGATGGACTGAACACAGTATGGATGTCCTCTGCCTCAGAAGACCTCTCAGAATCACCTTTATTTGACCTACAGTCAATCTGATATTTTAAGAGGACAATCATTATTTCTTATTCATAAGAAAATCAGAATTCTCTGTTCCAATTAGGCCTACTATTATAATATTATATTTTCCCTCATCAATCTACACACAATACCCCATAATGAAAAAGCAAAAACTGTTTTTATTTTATTTTTACAAATTTATTACAAATAAAAAAAAAGGTAAATAAACCATTTATATATGTATTCAGACCCGTTACTCAGGACTTTGTTGAAGCACCTTTGGCAGCGATTACAGCCTTGAGTCCTCTTGGGTATGATGCTACAAGCAATGGGAGTTTCTCCCATTATTCTCTGCAGATCCTCTCAAGCTCTGTCAGGTTGGATGGGGAGCATCGCTGCACAGCTATTTTCAGGTCTCTCCAGAGATGTTTGATCTGGTTCAAGTTCGGGCTCTGGCTGGGCCACTCAAGGACATTGCAAGAGGCATCACTACAATCCTTGGGTCGAATCCTGGCTATATCACATGTGGCCGTGATTGAGAGCCCCATAGGGTGGCGCACAATTAGCCCAGCATCATCTGGTTTTGGCCGTGGTAGGCCCTCATTGTAAATAAGAATATGTTCTTAACTGACTTGCCTAATTAAATAACGGTTAAATAAATAAATAAAAAATCATTCTGAGACTTGTCGTGAAGCCACTCGTGCGTTGTCTTAGCTGTGTGGTTAGGGTCTTTGTCCTGTTGGAAGGTGAACCTTTGCCCCAGTCTGAGGTCTTGAGCGCTCTGGAGCAAGTTTTCATCAAGGATATCTTTGTACTTTGCTCAGTTCATCTTTCCCTCAATCCTGACTAGTCTCCCAGTCCCTGCCGCTGAAAAATATCCCCACAGCATGATGCTGCCACCTCCATGCTTCACCGTAGGGATGGTGCCAGGTTTCTTCCTGGCATTACCGCCAAAGAGTTCAATCTTGGTTTCATCAGACCAGAGAATCTTGTTTCTCATGGTCTGACTCCTTTAGGTGCCTTTTGGCAAACTCCAAGCTGGCTGTCATGTCCCTTTTACTGAGGAGTGGCTTCTGTCTGGCCACTCTACCATAAAGGCCTGATTGGTGGAGTGCTGCAGAGATGGTTGTCCTTCTGGAAAGTTTTCCCATCTCCACAGAGGAACTCTAGAGCTCTGTCAGAGTGACCATCGGGTTCTTTGTCACCTCCCTGACCAAGGCCCTTCTCCCCCGATTGCTCAATTTGGCCAAGCGGACAGCTCTAGGAAGAGATGGCCACTGTGTTCTTGGGGACCTTCAATGTTGCAGATTTTTTTTGGTTCCCTTCCCGAGATCTGGGCCTCGATACAATCCTGTCTCAGAGCTCTACAGACAATTCCTTCAATATCATGGCTTGGTTTTTCTATGGCATGCACTGTCAACTGTGTGACCTTATATAGACAGGTGTGTGCCTTTCCAAATCATGTCCAATCAATTGAATTTACCACAGGTGGACTCCAATCAAGTTGTAGAAACATCTCAAGGATGATCAATGGAAACAGGATGCACCTGAGCTCAATTTCAAGTCTTATATCAAAGGGTCTAAATACTTATGTAAATAAGGTATTTGTTTTAACATTTTTATAAATTTGCAAAAATATCTAAAAACCTGTTTTCGCTTTGTCATTATGGAGTATTTTGTGTAGATTGATGAGAGGTGGAAAAATGTAATCCATTTTAGAATAAGGATGTAAGGTAACAAAATGTGGAAAAGGGGAAGGGGTCTGAATACTTTCCGAATGGACTGTAGGCCTAATAGAAATTCTTCAGGCTAGTATAAATAGTGAAGCCTATAGTTTCGTTAGTTTCGTTTTCATTAATAATCTAGACTTTCTTTTCACACACACAGCTTTTGATAAATTAAAAAAAGATTGCTTATTTGGTTGAGAGGGCGCAGATAGAACGTGTGTCAGCATGCTTCAACGCCTACGTGGTGACCCGAAGGACACATAGACAATGGTGCTTTGTGCAAAATCACACAGCTGTGGTGAACATATAGGCCTACTCAACATAAACCATTTAACCAATTCGTCCCAAGTTAAACCAATCAAAACAACCATGGCCAGACATGTTGGAGCCTAAATGCCATTAATTTACGCAAAATCAACTTCGGATTTTGTTCAATTAATTTAAGATAGCCTATTTATCACAACAAACGCTGTAGGACTACTGTACATCAAATTCACAGTGATGCCTGTTGCATCATTGGGGAATCCCCTATCTTATGCGTCATGCGCATAAGAGCCCTCTCCTGTACCCTCTCCTGTACTCCCTGTTCACCCACGACTGCATGGCCACGCACGCCTCCAACTCAATCATCAAGTTTGCGGACGACACAACAGTGGTAGGCTTGATTACCAACAACGATGAGACGGCCTACAGGGAGGAGGTGAGGGCCCTCGGAGTGTGGTGTCAGGAAAACAACCTCACACTCAACGTCAACAAAAC
Source organism: Oncorhynchus mykiss (assembly GCF_057628025.1). Lineage (NCBI taxonomy): Eukaryota > Metazoa > Chordata > Actinopteri > Salmoniformes > Salmonidae > Oncorhynchus > Oncorhynchus mykiss. Next base: position 59,611,724 of record NC_143028.1, on the reverse strand, counting down.
TAAGGAGATGATTGTGGACTTCAGGAAACAGCAGAGGGAACACCCCCCTATCCACATCGATGGAACAGTAGTGGAGAGGGTAGCAAGTTTTAAGTTCCTCGGCATACACATCACAGACAAACTGAATTGGTCCACTCACACAGACAGCATCGTGAAGAAGGCGCAGCAGCGCCTCTTCAACCTCAGGAGGCTGAAGAAATTCGGCTTGTCACCAAAAGCACTCACAAACTTCTACAGATGCACAATCGAGAGCATCCTGGCGGGCTGTATCACCGCCTGGTATGGCAACTGCACCGCCCTCAACCGTAAGGCTCTCCAGAGGGTAGTGAGGTCTGCACAACGCATCACCGGGGGCAAACTACCTGCCCTCCAGGACACCTACACCACCCGATGTCACAGGAAGGCCATAAAGATCATCAAGGACATCAACCACCCGAGCCACTGCCTGTTTACCCCGCTATCATCCAGAAGGCGAGGTCAGTACAGGTGCATCAAAGCTGGGACCGAGAGACTGAAAAACAGCTTCTATCTCAAGGCCATCAGACTGTTAAACAGCCACCACTAACACTGAGTGGCTGCTGCCAACACACTGACACTGACTCAACTCCAGCCACTTTAATAATGGGAATTGATGGGAAATGATGTAAATATATCACTAGCCACTTTAAACAATGCTACCTTATATAAATGTTACTTACCCTACATTATTCATCTCATATGCATACGTATATACTGTACTCTATATCATCGACGGTATCCTTATGTAATACATGTATCACTAGCCACTTTATACTATACTATGCCACTTTGTTTACATACTCATCTCATTGTACATACTGTACCCGATACCATCTACTGTATCTTGCCTATGCTGCTCTGTACCATCACTCATTCATATATCCTTATGTACATATTATTTATCCCCTTACACTGTGTACAAGACAGTAGTTTTGGAATTGTTAGTTAGATTACTTGTTATTACTGCATTGTCGGAACTAGAAGCACAAGCATTTCGCTACACTCGCATTAACATCTGCTAACCATGTGTATGTGACAAATAAAATTTGATTTGATTTGATTTGATGCAGAGAATCTACCCAACCGATCGGAAACAGTCCTTCACCACTTGCCACCCACTTGATGATTCTGCCGCACAATGGACTGTATGTCCATTTTGTTTACACGACTGCGCTGTATATCATCAATACGATGTATCTGTGAAACAGCACCCAATATAAATAACTGATCTAGTGTAATAAAGGTTAGATTAATTAAATCGAAGGTTATGCTATTATCAGCATAGGGTATCATACAGCCCACCTCACACATTTATGTGACTGACCAGAATGGTAGCCTATGTGGTCCTCAGTTTGTATTGAATAGGCTTAGACAGGTGCATCTTATTGCGAAGTGGGCAGACAAAATCAGAAAATGAAAGGGTTAATAAGCAAACCTCAGCCTTTCAAGCCCCCGCCTCCCACATCTCCAATTTGAAAGCCGCCTCTCTACCGGGAGAGGAAAGCTCTTTTTCGGTCAGATGGCGTGCTGCAGTCCGCCCCCAGGTTTCTCGCACCCACTCAACCAGCAAAAAAGCAGCCAGCAACCAATACGGTTCGTCAGGGGAGGATATCTGCTAACGAATCCAGACGAGTTACGATATGCTCAGGGATTTAGCTGATGGCAACACCACTCCGAAGTGAGAAAGAAAACGATTGTACAGGGAAAGAGAGCGATTATACAAATCAATGTAAGGTATTTACAATAGGCTGTGTACAATAGCTCTATTGATCACCGTTTCTTAATTTTTTTTTTGTCTCAGCCCTTTCATTGATAACAATTTAACGGGATTGGATGGGACTTTCGACAAGGTTAAAAGTGAGATAACCATAAGGCTTTTGCTCATTTACCTTTATCGTTCAATAATCGAGCCTATTACGAGGCGGCACATATTGCGCGAAAACTGGATTCTGTTGCTGGAGACACCACTCCGTCACTCAGTGAGCGCGGGTCCCCTCTACCAATCCAGCCGTCGGACGACGTGGACAAGGTAAGAGATTACATTAGAGTCATTTAAATGTTTTATGCTGAAATATTACATTTTACATGCGTGTGTAATTCCATAGATATATGCATTGTCTGGTATTGGGCTTGGACGGATGTGCGCGTAATACTATTGTCATAGTTTTTTCAATGATTGTTTTCGTAACCATCGCTTTGTGCGTTATATAAACTATCAAATTCGGGTCTCATAAGAGTAGACAAACTATTTTTAATTATCACAACTTGAATAAGAGATAAAAAATTGTGCATTTCTAAACTGTAGGCCTACATTTCCCCAATAATACCATGCGTACACATCCTGCATATTTGAGGTATAAAGGGTTGGGCACCCACATGTGAAATGTTGCCAAAGATAACCACCAATAATAATATACTATCAGGAAAAGTAGGCTATTGGAGTATAAGTCTCTAATTTAGTAATTTTGGTTTAAAAAAATGTAAAGATATTGACATTGTCTTCTTATATAAGACATCTGATGGATATGGACTTTAGGTGTTCTTATATGAGACATCTGTTCCCAGATATAGCATCACAGCAGTAGTTACCACACCACAAAAAGATTGGTAGAAAATTGCTAACATTCCAAAGAAAACATAACCCGAAATAACAATACATATAGATTATACCATATAGCAAACAAATGAATAAAGCATTCTGTACACACAACACAATACTCCTTCCATTGATTGATAAGCCATTTATTAAAACTTAAGACTTGAGTAACTCTCCTCCGGTCTGTTCCTTCTTTCCCACCTCCAGTCCTGCGCCATGTCTCTGCCACGCACGCTGGGCGAGCTGCAACTGTACCGGGTGCTGCAGAGGGCCAACCTGCTGGCCTACTACGACACCTTCATCCAGCAGGGTGGCGACGACGTGCAGCAGCTCTGTGAGGCTGCAGAGGATGAGTTCTTGGAAATCATGGCGCTGGTCGGCATGGCGACCAAGCCACTGCACGTGCGCCGTCTGCAGAAGGCCCTCCGCGACTGGGCGGCCAACCCAGCCCTCTTCAACCAACCCCTGGCCAACGTACCCCTGGGGGGAATCCCTCTGTTCAAGGTTGATGGGACGGGTGGTAGCGGGACCGCTGCCGGAGTACTCAGGAAGTCCCTGAGCAACGGGCAGCCGGGGTCACCGTGTGACAGAGAGGACAGGGCATGCCTCACCCCTATGCACAGTGGGAGCCCCAGAAGCCCCTGCTCCCAGGCCTCACCGCAGCCCCAGGACACCCACTACAGGGACAAGCTGTCCCCAATGGACCCTCACTGGCTCAGCCCTGAACAGGACGGGAACAGCGCCTCAGCCTCAGGGGTGGACGAGGAGCAGCCCAGCCCACCTCTGCTCCCCCCTCGTCCCCCAGGTCCCTCCACGCCCCCGGCCTCCTCCTCATCTCTCTCCCCGGCAGCCCTCTCGGCCTGGCCCGGGGGCCAGCTGGATGGGGAGACGGCGCAAGCAGTAGGGGAGAGCGTGGACAGGCTCCTGAGGACCCTACCCAGGTCAGACCCCAGAGAGGTGAAGACACTGCTGAGGATGAACAAGAAGATGGCCAAGACTGTGGGCCACATCTTCAAGATGGCACCCCAGGATGTGGCCAAGGAGGAGGAGATCCGTAAGTACAGCCTCATCTACGGCCGCTTCGACTCCAAGAGGAGGGAGGGAAAGCAGCTCACACATCACGAGGTAAGGGCATCAGTGTTTCTACTATTAGAGGTCTCTGTGTACCGGTATGTGTGAGGCTTGAGCCTGGTCTTCTTTTTATCATGCTGTTCATATCATTCTAACATTCTCTTTCACCTTATTTTATGTCCTCCTTATGTTCAGCTGATCATCAATGAAGCGGCTGCACAGTTCTGTATGCGTGACAACGCTCTGCTTCTTCGACGGGTAGAGCTCTTCTCATTGGCTAGACAGGTGGCAAGAGAATGTGCCTACACCTCCACACTCAAGCATGCCAGGTAAGGGCACGAGCCTGCGCAGTTTAAGGTCTTCCCTACCCCAATCTGATGACCATCCCACCCTCTGTCTCTTCCTCTATAACTAAGTTTTATCCCTTATGGGCCCTGGTCAAAAGTAGTGCACTACATAGGGAATAGGGTGCCATTTGGGATGCAAAGAAACCCAAATAGAGTTACGATATTAGAAATTCAAATGTTATGCTCTGCTTTGCCTTGAGCATATATGATTCCTTTTCTCAACAAGATATGATCGTAGAGAAACTACTATGTGGTTGCAGGCAGCATAGGGGCGAAGAGAGGTGGGCGTATAGAACAGAGGGAAAGCTGGGAACTCCCACAGCACACATAGCTAAGCCTAGCCAAGGTCATGCTATTAGTCAGACAGCACTGCAGTCAGTGCATCAGCTTAAAAACAAAGTCATACTGTGTAACCAACAAAATGAAAGCACATTCAAATCCTCAAGCTTCTCATATAATCAATAACAAAAACATATCTTTCAAACTCACTGAATAATGTATGCGTTTACTTTTAGTCACAAATAGCCTCGAGGTTTGGTTACTCAACATCAGTTTTTATATTGTAATTGGATATAGTGAGCTACTACTTGCTAATGAACAAAGCAGGACCAACTGAATCCTGGAGTTTGCACAAGAGGTTTGCTCTTCTTTTACTGCCTTCTTACTTTATTATACTTTCTCTTATTACAGATCAAGTGCAGATGACTGCAGCTTACCATCCCAAAAGAGAATAAAAAATGAGGTGAGTGGGCTTAAGTCTCTGAACCCCTAACAGAAAAGAGTAAAACTATACCAAACTCTCTCACTCTTGTTTAAATGTGTTATTGTGGGTGTACACAAGCTGTTTTGTCAACATAATATTGGTAATGTATTGGATACGGCATTGGTAGACAATGAATGAGCTGTAATGGCAATAAATTGCAATAATTTATATGCTGTAATTTATACCATGGCTACAATTCAATTAGTCCTTTACAATATTTAAGCAATAAGGCCCGAGGAGGTGTGGTATATGGCCAATATACCATGGCTAAGGGCTGTTCTTAGGAATGACGCAAAGCGAAGTGCCTGGACACAGCCCTTAGCCGTGGTTTAATGGCCATATATCACAAACCCCAGAGATGCTTTATTGCTATTATAAACTGGTTACCAACGTAATTAGAGCAGTAAAAATAAATGTTTCGTCATACCCATGGTATATGGTCTGATATACCACGGCTGTCAGCCAATCAGCATTCAGGGCTTGAACCACCCAGTTCATAAATCAATTTATACCATAGGTACTTTTCAGTAGTAATTGCATTGTAAGACACACAATATTATGTTTTGGTGTGTTTCGGGTGATAGTGTGGAAGTGTGTGTTTGAGATGTTTTGTGTATTTAAATGGTTAAGTGTGTGTGTTTCAGGTGATAGTGTCAGAGTGTGTGTCCTCCCTCCATGGTGTTGAGGGGTCAGAGGGCGTGTCCCAGAGGGCTGACGAGGACAGCCTATCAGGAGAGAGTCTGGACAGCCTAACACAAGGTATGTACGGTGTCCAGATCCAAATATTATTTCTTAGTAACACTAGCTTGTATATCGGCTTAAGTCAAGTAAGTCTAGCATGTACACTATATACAGTAATTGTTGAACACATTTAGCACTGATCTTGTACAGTGTCACTTAATCACATTCCATTCCCAGACATTCTTTATGTGTTTCTGTAAATGTCAGAGCCCCACTGACTTTAAAGCACCATTTATAATCAAGCCCAAATAGTTCATGTTTTCTGTAGTGTCAGGCTGTGTCCCAAATGGCAACCTATTCCCTATATAGTGCACTACTTTTGACCGTAGCCCAATAGATAGGTTGGCTGACATCGTCACAAAAAATGTGAGCATCGATGAGGCAGAAGGCCATGTGGTGTTATGATTCTGAACAGTCAAATAACTAGCAACAATGACAAGAAGCTGCCATATGGGGAATTGTAAGTGGCTCGTTTCAGCTCTTTGTACCTTGTTATTGATACCATGTATTCTTTTGAGGCGTTTTGACTCATGTCTATGCTAATATGGCTAAAATTCGCTAGCTAGCGAATCAACAACTGTAACTGTATTTGAGAGACAAGTGCTCATTGTGCAAATGTATTTGTTTTTAATAAACATTTGGAGACTAAAATGTATTTACATTTTGTCAACAATCTATGCCAACCCCATCTTTTTTGCCCCATAGTTGCGCACGTGTCGGTTTTGGTCTATGGGGAATTGGGTGCCATTTGGGACGCAAAGTCAGCCTTGTCAAGAAACAGCTATATTTGATTGGTTCAAAATGGCATTCACACCTAACCTTGTCTGTCTTAGACGTAGGCTCACAGTGCAACCAATCTCCATCACCCCGCCCCCCCACCGACACCTCCATACCTGCCAACTGGAATCGCCAACTCATGCAACAAACGCTCATGGATGAGGGGCTGCGATTGGCTAGGATGGTGTCACATGACCGTGCTGGCAAGGTCAGCCTTAGGTCAGAGGGGACACATACCACAGGTGACTTTCTGAATAATGGCTTACAAACATTATCATCCAAGAGTTATCATACTAACACTCTTAAAGTGATAGGCCTGAAATTCAGACTAAAAGGTTTTTGTGATGTTGAGATGACTCGGTCTCACAATTTTTTTTTGTGTAGATTTGGCTACGTCTCAATCTCAAATGAATAGGATATATGCACCGTCTCATTTCATTGTTTTTAAACGGTGCCTATCTTAACCATTAATTTGAGATTGAGACATACAGCCAAATCTCACTAGAGCTACGCAACAGATGGCGTGGGACATTGACTCATCCTGATATTAAACCACTTTCGAGGCCGGAATCTTTTTAACAAACTTAAATTTTGAAGTGAACTATCACTTTAACATACTGTCCCTGTAGCCAGTATCGTTTACATTGATAACAAGTAGAAACTGAGGTAGGGCTAAAAGGCCAGAGTTTTGCTACCGTCATTTAAAGACTGTTTCAAGGATCTTCGGTTTGAACCCAAGTGAGTCAGAATCTTTATTGATTCCTCCCACTAGCCAGGTCTGAGTTCTAACTAGCTGGGACTGGAGAAGAGAGAAAGAAGGAAAATTAGTTGGGGGATAGGCTACCTCCTCCCCTCTATCAGCTACAAACCATACTGAAAATTGACATGGATGTCAATACAGTCAAATTGCCATGAGGTCGAGTAGCGTATGTAAATAACTGATTATGACACTTCAAATGATTGTACTTATCCCTTTCCTGTCACACCTTATCACGCATCATTAAAATGTTAAAGGTACAGCCATTCAGATGTTAATAAAACTACTGTGCCGTAGCACTAGGCTGTCACAGTAGGCAGGGTGGAGAAGATACAGGGAGATCGAGTGGGAGGAAGAGAGAATGATAGCAGGAGGGGCAGAGGAAGTGCTGTGGGGTGGTAAACAGACACCCCCCCCCCCCCCCCTCGGCTGACGTCAGTGTGTTAGGCATGTGGGCTGAAGGGCGGGATGGATGGAGAGAGGGGGCGAAGGAGTGGGCTGTAATTGGAGGGGCGTTGCATTGACTCACCGAGCGACAGAGAACAAAAATAAAAACCTGTGGGCAGGGAAATGGCACAGGCTTTTTTTCTCCCTCTCCCTCTACTTAAGAAGTAAGCAGAGGGGGAAAAACAACCATTTCATCTCTCTATGACGTCGGTCTCCCTCTCACTTCCCCGCCGTCGTCCTTTGTTCTTATCACTCACCTTGGTTTCCTTCTCCTTTTCTGTTTCACTCACTCAACACGACCTGTCTCCTCTGACCAAACTGCACCTACGTCCTCTACAGTGTTATCCTATTCGCCTGTAGGTGGGCTCGCATTCTGTCAGACAAAACATTTGACATTTAATTTTCCATTTCAAATATTAAAGTTTGCTACCATAGTTGAATGGTGTTGTTGTATTTCCAGTTTTATTACTTTGAGTAAGTGAAGTACTCGTAAAAGTTACGACCCTAACCAATCTAATATGCATTAATTGGTGTACAGTTGACCATAGCAAGCACTCAAAGGTTCAGGGGGAGTAATAATGTATTGTCATTATATTGTCTGTCAGGCATATAGGCTAACAGCCCTCATCTTTCCTCTTCCAGACTTTGAGGCTAAGGCGGAGAGGAGGAGCTCAGTAGCAGTGTGCAGGAGCAGCAGCCCTGGCAGCACCAAAGATGACTCGGACCAAGGGGGAAAGTAGTGAAACTAACCACTCATCATCCTGAGAACCCATCAACTACCCTGCTTCTCATCACCTTAAATCCTGGAGGGCCAAACTCAGCAGGCTTTCCATCTGTACTTAAACCACTAACAGTAGTAGTAGTACAGGGATGGGGGAGGGGCCGTGGAATAAATCATTCCAATCTATATCAAATCTACATCCTAAATGGCACCCTACATAATGCCCTACTTTTGATCAGAACCCTGGTCAAAAGCTGTGCATGATATAGGGAATAGGGTGCCATTTGGGACAGAACCCACGATTGGCTGAATCGGGTGGTTCAGGCAGAGGCAACACATCTTAAACCTGCAAATACTACGGCCCTCCAGTACTGAAATTGAGAAACCGGTGCTCTACAACTTTACCTCTGTATATAATGTGCCCAAACCCTCCAAACAGCATTAGCCACATCTCCACAGGACTACTGTAACACTTACACAACTGTGGGAGGTTTGTCACATAATGTGACAATGTCTCAGTTTGTCCCCTATGAACATAATCCCAATAATCCCCTCCTCCCCCAGGACAATGGATGCAAAATGTTGATATCATGACTAACTTTTGGTGCTATTTTTGTTCTGTTGATACAAGGTTGTAACTGAGAAAGGACTTGTGATGAGGAAAAGTATCTGTAATGACACTGCCGTTAAAGCTTGGTTTGCAAAGTGCCACTCGTTCGAGTGTTGACCGTTTGATAGCTAGATGATAAACAGAAATAAGTGTACAGAGACGATAATCAGGTTCAGAGGCCTTTTCCTCCCAATAATGCAGCAAGTGTCACTTACACCCACTGAGACTGTTCTTTTGGAGAGGTGGGTTTGGATGTTAATATGTTAATATTATTGATCCCTTAGATTAGATTTATTGGTGAACTCAACATTCTTTGATTTAACTTGAGGTTTAAACAAGCAACAATAATTTACAAGCAACAACCATTTGCATAACTCTTACTTGAGGCAATTACTTAGATAACAATGACGAATTATCATCTCCCCAATGTTTTTTTTATACAGTATGTTTGTCATATTAAACACTAAATTCTTTGACAATGGAGTTTGGGATAATTTAACTGGGGTTTTTTTTACTAAGAAAACATCAGATGTTACTGGGTATGAATGTTGAAAAGGTGTTTGGATGAATAGGAAATCAGGATGAATCAAGGACATTTCATTTTCTGCATCCCAAAAGGCCTTCAATATCCTATATAATGAACTACTTTTGACCAGGGTCCATATGGCTCTGGTTAAAGGTGGTGCTCTATAGAGGAAATATAATGCAATTTGGGATGCACACATTATTACCATGAGGTACCTAAACTGTAACCTCCTGCCTCACAAGCATTAAACAACCTCAGTTTGTTATGTTGAACAGAAGATTATTTATTTTGTTAAATCTCAATAAAATGTTATTTTATTGTTTTAATCTTGTGGCCCCATTTGTTGCACTCCTTTTGACGGAGCATGAGAGTCAAATGTACGATAAGGCTGAATAAGCCTTCGTCATTCGAATGCTGCCAGCAATTAGGGAACTAATAGAAAAGCACTAAGTCCAAACAGACATTCCCACTCTCCCCCCAATATCACCACCACCATCAAGTTGTTTGTTCCTTCCAGTTCTGTGCTGAGTGCTAATCCTGTACAAACGATGCTTCATGACTCACCTGTATCTGTGATGTCACCCTCTTTTCACTCCATGTGAGTGCGCACCCCCTACCACCATGATGAGAGCAGACTAAATATAGCGAGATATAGCTGCCAATCTGGTGGCTCGTTGAGGAGTTCTGCTGTGTGCTTTTGCGTCGCTGCTTTGATTGAGAAAGACCAAGGCTCCATCCCAAATAGCACCCTATGATATAGTGTACTACTTTTGACGAGGACCCATGGCGCAAATTACTGATCACTGTGGCAACAAAATAACCCTCTGGGGAAAAAACTTGTTGAATCAACATTGTTTCCATGTCATTTCAACCCCCCAAAATCTATGCGATGATGTTGAATCAACATGGAACCAGAGTTTTAGCTGATGTGTGTGTGGAGGTGGCGCAGGAAGTCCCCCCTGGTGGTGGTGTAGCCAGGGAACACAGCATTGCAGAAGTCACACACCTGAGACTGCATTGCCACCTCTGACATCAGCATCATTCCCCCGGTCTGGCTCAGGAACTCCCTGTCCAAGAAGGAGCCACACGCCGAGGGCATCTAAGGGGGGAGGAGGGGGGGGGTGACTAGTCAAATGATTAAGTCTAATAAAACATTTAAATATGAATTCAAGGGGAGAAACCTACCCGGAACATTTGTCGGGTCGTATCATCAACCCAAAATCGACCTGCTTGCTTCGAGTCCCCAGAGACACTGGAGGGTGCCACCTCTCCATTATTACCCCCAGGTAGATCCAGAGGCCTGAGGGGAGCGGCTTTGAGGACCGCATTCCTTTCTGTCTCTGGATGAGCAAAGTCCAGCCGTAGTCTACCCAAATCCCCCTCCAGGAGATCAGAGAGTGAGCCAAAGGCCCCAGATAGGACTATACCGCCACGGTGTGCAGCAGGGTTGTGTGTTGGTACCATTGGGGTTTCTGGCCGTGCAGGGAGAGACCCCAGGCCACCCTGGGTGCACTGGACTGGGATTGGTGCCATTACGCTGGGTTGTCCATCAGGAACAGGGGCTTCTCCTAAGGAAGGAACCAGATCTTATAAGTCTGTCAAACATATTGACTGTATTGTAGCCTACTAGATTAATTGATATTGTATATACAGTGCGCACTGAATTCCCAGATTTTGGCATTCATCGTAACACGAAGAACCTGCAGAACAGGCATGTATGAGAAGCATATAATTTCTTATCCTATAAAAAGGAGATGGGAGTGACCTCGCTGTCTCCTCAGTGTCTCTGTGAGTTGCTGGAGTAGAGCAGCCTGCTTCAGACATAGCGAACGCAGTCGGAGGAACTCCCTGTACAGCTCTGTGTACGCCTCCTCCATCTCAGCAGCATAGGGATCTTTACAAAACCAGTGAAAAAGAGACCTGTACATTACAATGTACATGAAAAATGATCACCTTCGAGTCCAAAAAATAAATGTTGAGGTGAGACTTTTGCTCCTGTGAGTGTAACATACTATATAGCATGTTATGCTATCGTCAGTTGTGTGCAAGGTCTAGTTTCCCTCCCTCAACTTGAGTCTAAAGAAGGAAGTGATAAGGAAAAAGGGAACCAAGTCGAGGAGAGAGAATGGGGCCCTATCATACAAAACATCTGTGGGGTCTATGTCCAAAGTCAAACACAGAAATCACTGAACACGTTTTACAGTATAACTAAAAATACAACGGATACCTATCCAACACCTTTATTTTCAGGCATAATAAAATCACGTGTCTTTTTCAAGAGGCATATTCTATTTGTGAAGAGAATTGTAAACTGTACAGGAACTCATACACTTCATAAAACAGAAAGCATTCATAACATAACAGGAAAATACGGGCAATTCCATTACATGTCTTGTAGGCTTTCTAATAAGGGAATGTAAAAGTTTCATTCGTGTTTGATACAGCCAGCCTACAAATCGCCACTTCATATGATTTTTGTGAAAACTTAGAGCTGTATTTGAAAACCTGCATATACTATTGACTATCCATTAAATGTTAAATAACATACTGCAATTGTTGAAAACAAAGCATGTTGTTCCCCTAGCTTCATACTTTGTTTTCATTGATTGAATTTCTTATGAGATAAGGTCAACTCGGATCATTTTGGTACAGGCATTTAAGACGTGGACGCACTTAAACTGACAAAAGGTGAAGATTAATACAACTTACGTTCGTCTTTCTCAATGACACAACGGGAAATCACGTTGAACACGCTTTCATATCTTGAGAAGAGGCAGAGGACTTGTCCTTATGTTGATTGTAGCCTACCAGTGAAACAAAATCAACCCCGAAACAGGAACAGGAAAAGTTGTTCTTCGTAAACAGTTCTTATGAATACCATTAACCGGATCATTGTTGAACTTTCAATGAGAGGCGCACAACAGAGAAGTTGAGTTGTTGCAGGAAAAAGGCAGAGTATATGAGATAAGGACACGCAACTTCGATATAGTTACTTTTTATAGCAGGTTAGGAATCGAATTATCCTAACCTAACCTAAATTCCCCAAGCCTGCTACGAAAAAAGCCACTTCCGGTCGTAGTTGTATCGAAGAGGTGTGTTTTTAGGGAATCTCGATAAGGATACGCATGTAAAACGACTAACCAACATCTAAAACTGGCTCTTACCGTAACCTAATTTTAACCAATTATGAAATAAAATGTTGGTTTGCAGGTCAGGAGTGTCCTGGGTAAACTTCCTGAAGGCAGTGCGTCGCGGCACTCCAACTGACTCCGTCAGTTGAATTTAAGGTGAGAAAGTCAGTTTGAGGCCTACCAGACTTACTCATATAATCTAACAATATTATGCTTATCTTTATAAAAACATATTCTGATCGAAACGAATTAGCCTCCTGTACGTCTATATCTGTATAGTAGCCGCAACAGCCATCTGAAATAAAGAAATGCAGCTTCTCTTCCTTTATATAGATTGATATACAGTACCAGTCAAAAGTTTAGACACACCTAATCATTCAAAGGGTTTCCTTTATTTTTACTATATTCTGCATTGTAGAATAATAGTGAAGACATCAAAACAATGAAATAACACATATGGAATAATGTAGTAAACCAAGACAAGAGTAGCGACTGGACATGAAACACAATCAATACTACCTGGAGAATGGAATTAAGGGAGTGACATATAGGGGAGGTAATCTGATAATGTGCCTCTGTACGCCTATATAGATATTCTATTAATAAATCTGCTGTTTCCAGCTATAATAGTAATTTACAACATTAACAATGTCTACACTGTATTTCTGATCAATTCGATGTTATTTTAATGGACAAAAAAAAAAAATGCTTTTCTTTCAAAAACAAGGACATTTCTAAGTGACCTCAAACTTTTGAACGGTAGAATGTATATAATTAAAATATTAATATTATAAAGTGGACACCTAAGCCTAAAGGCCTATGCATGCAATGCTCTGATGCAATTTAATATTCAAATCTCTGAAAGCTGACCCGTGAGGTGGACAATTGTTGTTTTCGGAAAGTTGCCGAAAAACAAATAAAAAAAAATAGGCTATGAAGTTTAGCATACACTCACTACACATCGAAACACAAGTGTTTTTGTAATTTGTTATAGCTGTTAAGGACACGTAAATGTGGCTTATTTGACCAACATCACTCTGTTATTGATGGCGCTGGTTGCGCCAGGTCAGATCTGAATGCATATGTATGTCTGGTAAATTAAAATCTTCCCTGTCATGTTGTTCGACGCCAAATTTTTATAAAGGAAACTCAAATGGTATATTGTTTTTATGAAGATTTTAGAATATTGGTATGAAAATCTGTCGCCAATTGGATGGAAACCTAGCTATAGACACCCTAAAGACTAGTCCAATGTCACTTCTTTATGCCTGCACATCAGGATTTACCAGCAGCCCCAAACATCTAAAGAATAAGCTACCAGCAAAACAAGCTTGTAAGAATTATAATTAAAATCCCCCCTCATACTCCTCTGGAGGCTGAGAATATGTTTGTCTATCTATCTATGTAAATGTTTTGCATTTACAGTGCATTCCGAGAGTAAAATCAGACCCCTTGACCTTTTCCACATTGTTACATTACAGCCTTATTCTAAAATTGATAAAATATTTTTTCCCCCTCATCAATCTACACACAATACCCCATAATGACAATGCAAAAACAGTTTTGGGATTTTTTGCAAATGTATTAAAATACTGTAAGTATTCATACCCTTTACTCAGTACTTTGTCTAAGCACCTTTGGCAGTGATTACAGCCTGGAGTCTTCTTGGGTACTCTACAAGCTTGGTACAACTGTATTTGGGGTTTCTCCCATCCTTCTCTGCAGATCCTCTCAATCTCTTTCAGGTTGGATGGGGAGCTTCGCTGCACAGCTATTTTCAGGCCTATCCAGAGATGTTCAGGCTCTGGCTGGACCACTCAAGAACATTCAGAGACTTGTCTTGAAGCCCCTCCTGCGTTGTCTTGGCTATGTGCTTAGGGTCATTGTCCTGTTGGAAGGTGAACGTTTGCCCCAGTCTGAAGTCCTGAGCGCTCTGGAACAGTCCCTGCCGCTGAAAAAAATCCCCACAGCATGATGCTGCTACCCCCATGCTTCACCGTAGGGATGGTGCCAGGTTTCCTCCAGACGTGACGCTTGGCATTCAGACCAAAGAGTTCAATCTTAGTTTCATCAGACCAGAGAATCTTGTTTCTTATGGTCAGAGTCCTTTAGGTGCCTATTGGCAAACACCAAGTGGGCTGTCATGTGCCTTTTACTCAGGTGTGGCTTCCGTCTGGCCACTCTTCCATAAAGGTCTGATTGGTGGGGTGCTGCAGAGATGGTTGTCCTTCTGGAAGGTTCTTGGTCACCTCCCTGACCAAGGCCCGTCTCCCCCGATTGCTCAGTTTGGCCAGGCAGCCACTGTGCTCTTGGACCTTCAATGTTGCAGAATTTTTTTGCCTCGACACAATCCTATCTTGGAGCTCTACGGACCATTCCTTCGACCTCACGGCTTGGTTTTTGCAATGATATGCACTTATTTTTCTATGGTATATTGGCGATCACACAATTTAATGTGCATCCCGCCACCTACTATGAGGGATGGAAACAGGATTCCTCCAAAAAACTAACAAAAGAATTTACTAAATAAATAACTTAACACAGATCTGATCCCTACACAGGCTCAATGAGAACCTGGGAGGGCAGGTCTTCCTGTACCAGTACCACTTGCAAGTCTTCCTGGAGTCCAAAAACCTTTCTGCTGCAGCCACAATAATGTCTAGTTTCTTCAACTTCTTTGAGACTTGCACTGTACAGTTTATAACTGTGGCAATGAACGCAACAAAATCCACCTTTTTAACACAGATAGTGAATACTATCTGAGATTCATGAGTGATCTTTTGTCTGGCAGCAAACATTTACTACCGGCTGCATCACTTGTTTTCGCAATTATTTTAAAACGCCTCACATAGATTTGATTGACCGCTCTAACTTTTGCCACCTCAATTTCCTTCACCCTTACAGGGCACTCCAGGAACTCAGGATCATGAAACCCACCACAATTGCAACACTGTCATCTTTCTACACACCTTTCTTCAGTATACTCTGTTCGTATGCACATACTTGAAACATGGTCAAATCCTTTACAATTCTTACACTGCAGTGGTTTAGGGACAAAAGCTCTTTCATAACCAAGCTTCACACACACGTAGGTATTTGCTCTTTGTCAAAAAACAACAGGACTGACTTTTCTTTTTCTCCATTCACCCAGCGGGTCAGGCGCTGGGAACCAACCACACCATGAATTCTCTTCAGGTATTCTACTTGAACATCCGTCGTCACCCCTGAGATGACGACTACTCTAAAGTTCAAAACACAAAACTTCTATTGTCTGGATTCTTTTGAGGCCCACTGCAATCTCCAACTGTTCTTAAGAAATACAATTTATAAAAATATTTTGTCAGTCATGCCTTCTTTTGGGTAGTCGAAGATATTCAAACCTGTCCCCCCCCATTACTGTTGCTCTCTATAGCAGCCTTTTCCCAAGAAACACTGCTGAGCTTTGGAGCAGAACTTGATACATTGTTGTTCTCTGGTTCTTGATTCAAGGGTTTGAAGTAGACAGATTGACGAGCATAGATACAGACAAAAGGTTTATAGATCTTGTAGTGTCATACACATGAACACTGTGCTTTTTAAAAAATTAGATTTACCTTATTTTAGGTGAAACATGTGCACCCGCACACATATGCACCCGCAACTTTTGGTTGCAATATGGTTTCCAGTGTTATAAATTGTTATAAATAAATTCAGATAAATTTAAACAAATGTCTCCTCATGTCTCAAATTTATTACGGTAGGGCTATATAAGTATGCGCCTTACAGACTGGTGTTCTGACCTGACAGACTATCATTTTACAATGCACCATACTTACCAAGTCAAGAAGTTACCTAAAAGGAACACTTACATTAACACCACACATAAAAATGTCCCATACTATCTCCTTGAAAGTATCAATACACAGCCCCACAACAGGACATTTATACATTTTGGAAGAGCAAGGTACAGCTGGGCTGCATTGGCATATTTGGGAACCCACTTCTATGCTGAACACCAGTTGGTAGACTGAAATGTTTGCATGCCAAATAAAAGTTTGTGTGTGCGAGCTCCTTCTTTTGAGTCACATTATCCAGTGCATCTCTTTCCAATTCATTCCACAAGACATATGCGTGACGTCTATTGTGTGTGTGTGTGTGTACGTACACGTGTGATTGCAACCAAATGTGTGACATCAATTGACTGGAATGAATTAAGACATACAGCACAGTAAAAGTCAATGTCATTCATGCACTGAATCATTGATTCTCCACATGGTAATAATTGACCAGTTTGGATCATTCTTTCCCTTTCTATCCCAAGAAAACGAGATAACAATTGTCGCTGTTCCATTAGACTTTCTCGCCTGAGAGCAAATTAATAAATATAATGAAGTCTGGTTGCCGCTGCATGCTTTTGTTCCTCTGGTCAGGAGCTGGGATAGTTTACTGAGAGCAGGACCATGTTGTGCAGCAGAAGGGATGTCTCTGATTCTAGAAAGCACAGAAGGAGACCCATAAGACAAGGATAGTGAATACTATCTGAGATTCATGAGTGACAATTGGAAAATAAAGAATTAACATTCATGCCCCATCTGTGGAAGTATACACTTCTAAATATTAATGAAGCAGAAGTTATTACTACATTAAAACATTTATTTTAAAAATTACTTTCAGGTGTTTGTGTGATAAAGAAATTAAATGGCTACTTTCTGGTATAGGCTACTTCAAAGCATTCAACACCATTGTAGCTATGAAATTATATAACAAGGTATAATGACGGTCTTTTCACGAATCCCCAAGAACTGTGGAGTGTAATATCTGCAATTACTATATAATAACCATATTTACCATGTCATTTCTTTTGTAAATACCAGGGCCCAGTTTCCCAAAAGTATCTTAGACTTAAGTTCATCATTAGAATTTGAAGGAGCATCGTTAAATCCAGACTGTTTCCCCAAAACCATCGTTGCTCAAGTTACACTTAAACCCTTGTTATTTACAGACTGCCTTATACCACTTGTAGAACAGCTAAGTGCGATGTTAAATGCTTTTTATGCCATTCCCCACCACTTCATAAACTGAAGGATTCCACTAAACATAGAATAAAGCTGTTTGTCTCTCTGTGACCGCAGATAACTTTGGAGCGAAGTTGCCTACAATACATAGTTGCAATGTCTTTCAAATTATTACAAACAAGTAACAATTGTGAAAATGGCGCCGACAGATCGTGCAGCCGTGCTTCCAGTTCCTAGGCAACTTTGCAGTACTGTTTTTCTGTGTTATTGCTTACATTATTATCCCCAATTTGTGTGTTATTACATACAGCCGGGAATAACTTTTGGATATCAGAGAGGTGATAACTCACCAGCACTACAACCAGGAATACGACTTTCCCGAATCGGATACTTTGTTCGACCCCCCCCAGGGCAATTGAACTGATTCCAGAGGCTGATCCAAAACACCACCGGCAGAGAAGAGGTATTTGGAGTGGACTTCTAGGAGGTGCTCAGACAACCCACCGCTTCCCGAGTACATTACTCGCTAATGTTCAGTCTCTGGATAATAAAGTTGCGAGCATTTCCTTCCAGAGAGAAAGATTGTAACACTCTGTTTCACAGAAACATGGCTCTCTCAGGATATACTGTCTAAGCCTGTACAATCAGTTGGGTTCTCAGTTCATCATGTATCTCTCCAGGAAGAAGGGCAGGGGTGTATGTTTCATGATTAACCACTCATGGTGTGATTGTGATAACATACAGGAACTTAAGTCCTTTTGTTCACCCGACCTAGAACACCTCAAATGCCAAAGGTATTACCACGTCGCCGACACCGACGTCTTGCTTCCGGACAAGCTAAATACCTTCTTTGCCCGCTTTGAGGATAACACAGTGCCACCGACACGGCCCTCTACCAAGGACTGTGGGCTCTCCTCCGTGGCTGACGTGAGTAAGACATTTAAGCATGTTAACCCTCGCAAGGCTGCTGGCCATTGTGTTTATGGACCTATTCAATCTATCCCTATCCCAGTCTGCTGTCCCCACATGCTTCAAGATGTCCAACATTGATTTCTTGGGTACAGGAACAAAGCTAACTGAACTAAATCACCCCGTAGCACTCACTTCTGTCATCATGAAGTGCTTTGAGACTAGTCAAGGATCACCTCTGACACCCCAGACCCACTTCAATTTGCTTACCGCCCCAATAGATCCACAGACGATGCAATCGCCATCACACTGTACCCTGCCCAACCCATCTGGACATGTGGTATACCCATGTAAGCATGCTGAGCTATAAATCAACACTATTGTACCCTCCAAGCTCATCATTAAGCTTGGGGCCCTGGGTCTGAACCCTGCCCTGTGCAACTGGGTCCTGGACTTCCTGATGGGCCATCCCCAGGTGGTGAAGGTAGGAAACAACACCTCCACTTCACTGATCCTCAACACAGGTGCCCCACAAGGGTGTGTGCTCAGCCCCCTCTTGTACTCAGTGTTCACCCATGACTGCGTGGCCACGCACGCCTCCAACAATCATCAAGTTTGCAGATGACAACAGTAGGCCTGATTACCAACAATGACGACACAGCCTACGGGGAGGTGGTGACGGCCCTGGGATTGTAGTGCCAGGAAAATAACCTCTCACTCAATGTCAACAAAACCAATGAGCTGATCATGGACTTCAGGAAACAGCAGAGGGAGCACCCCCCATCCACATCGACGGGACCGCAGTGGAGAAGGTGGAAAGCTTCAGGTTCCTCGGCGTATACATCACTGACAAACTTAAATGATCCACCCACACAGACAGTGTGGTGAAGGCACAACAGCACCTCTTCAACCTCAGGAGGCTGAAGAAATTTGGCTTGGCACTTAAAGATAAACTTCTCCTTAATACAACCGCTGTGTCAGATTTCAAAAAAGCTTTACCATGCGATAATCTGAGTACAGCGCTCAGCCACCAAAACAAGCCATACAGATACCCGACCAAGTTGTGGAGTCAAAAGTCAGAAATAGCGTTATAAATATTCACTTACCTTTGATGATCATCGGAATGCACTCCCTGGAATCCCAGTTCCACAATAAATGTTTGTTTTGTTCGATAAAGTCCATCTATATGTCCAAATACCTCCTTTTTGTTTGCGCATTTAGTTCACTAATCCAAATGCACAAAGCACGGGCACTAAGTCCAGAAGAAAAGTGAAAAAAGTTCCATTAAAGTTCATAGAAACATGTCAAACAATGTATATAATCAAGCTTTAGGATGTTTTTATCATAAATCTTCAATAACATTCCAACCGGACAATTCAGTTGTCATTAGAAAGGAAAAGGAACGACCGTCGTGCTCACGGCCACGCGCGAGACTAGACGAAAGGCTTTCAGCCTGACCACTTGTTGAAACAGCTCTTATTCGCTCCCCTTTCACAATAGAAGCCTGAAACAACGTTCTAAAGACTGTTGACATCTATTGGAAGCCTTAGGAAGTGCAATCTGACCCCATTTACACTGGATAGGAAACCACTTGAAAAACTACAAACCTCAGATTTCCCACTTCCTAGTTGGATTTTTCTCAGGTTTTTGCCTGCCATATGAGTTCTGTTATACTCAGACATTATTTTAAAAGTTTTGGAAACTTTTGAGTGTTCTCTATACAAATCTAATTATATGCATATTCTAACTTCTGGGCCTGAGTAACAGGTAGTTTACTCTGGGCACCTTATTCATCCAAGCTACTCAATACTGCCCCCCATTCCCTAAGAAGTTAACCTCTCTGGGGTAGGGGGCAGTATTTTGACATCCAGATGAAAAGCGTGCCCAAAGTAAACTGCCTGTTACTCAGGCCCAGAAGCTAGGATATGCATATAATTGGTAGATTTAGATAGTGTTTTCTAAAGTTTCTAAAATTGTTAAAATTATGTCTGTGAGTATAACAGAACTGATATGGCAGGCAAAACCCAGAGGACAAACCATCCCCCCAAAAAACAAGAACAAATTCAGCTTACCACTATTTTCAAATGGTTAGTGCTATAATTATAAGCCCAAGTCCTCCGAAATTGTAGTTCCTGGGGCTTCCACGAGATGTCAGTCTTTAGAAAGAGTTGTGACCCAGAAATTGTAGTTTTTCTAGGTGGCTCTGTAGTATTTCCAAGCGCGTGGAGGAAAGCGCGTTCTTTCTTATTTATCTCTGGTAATGAACATACTGTCTTAAATTTGATTGTTTATTTGCATATTAGGATCCCTAAGATTTGATTATAAACGTTGTTTGACTTGTTTGGAAAAGTTTTAATAATGTTTGGGATTCATTTTGTATGCATTTTGATGGAGGGAAACAGTGGATTATTGACTCAAGCGCACCAGCTAAACTGAGTTTATAAAGAAGGACATTATCGAACAAAAGGACCATTTGTGATGTAACTGGGACCTTTGAGTGCCAACAGAAGAATATCAAAGGTAAGGCATTTTTTTATATCGCCATTTCTGACATGTCGCACCTGCCTAGTTGAAATATGATTTTCATGTGTTTGTATGCGGGGTGCTGTCCTCAGATAATCGCATGGTTTGCTTTCACCGTAAAGCCCTTTTGAAATCTGACACGGCGGCTGGATTAACAAGATGTTAAGCTTTATTTTGATGTATAACACATTTTCAAGAATGTTAAATATTTGAATTTAGTATTTTTGAATTTCGCGCTCTGCAATTTCACTGGATGTTGGCCAGGTGGGACGCTACCATCTCACATACCCTAGAGAGGTTAAAACCCTTAAACTTCTACAGATGCACAATTGAGAGCATCCTGTCGAGCTGTATCGCCGCATGGTACTGCACCGCCTGCAACCGCAGGGCTCTCCAGAGAGTGGCGCGGTCTTCCCAACACATCACCGGGGGGCAAACTACCTGCCCTCCAGGACACCTACAGTACCCGATGTCACAGGAAGGCCAAAAAAAATCAAGGACAACAACCACCCAAGCCACTGCCTGTTCACCCTGCTATCATCCAGAAGGCGAGGTTATCAAAGCTGGGACCGAGAGACTGAAAAACAGCTTCTATCTCAAGGCCATCAGACTGTTAAACAGTCATCAGTAGCACCTTAGAGGCTGCTACCCTATATTCAGATTTGAATTCACTGGCCACTTTAATAATGTTTACATAATTTGCATTAATCATCTCATATGTATATACTGTATCTTAGTCTATGCTGCTCCGACATTGCTCATCCAAATATTTATATATTCTTGATTAAAAATATGCTTCAAATCAAAACGACTGCATTAAAAGATACAGTATAGGCTACATAGGCCAATATATTTCAGTCATATTGAAATCAATATAATGTTCAGTCACTTGAGTTCTATTTCGCAAATTGTAGGCTACACCAATTTATTTTTTGAAGTGTGTAACAAAATGTGCGCAATGATGTGCCAAATCTGTGATACAGTACATTATTACAGGGCAAGCATAAAAATAAGCTGCCTCAATATTTGCAACCATATAAGTGGTCTCTCTTTAGGAGCTGATCCGCCATCTTTATTGTGGAATAATTGCCATGTTGAGGTTAGATTTTAATGGAAAAAGCTGGTCTGAGAGAAGCACTGTCTTTCGATCCTATCAGTATCGACACATGCTCCAACCAACGTTCTTTCTGTGCAGTGTTTTGGGAAACGCATGTTACATCTTCAGCTGTTGTAGGAACGATGCTTCATTAAAACCCTCGTAGGCCTAGGTTCCATCGCTATAGGGAAACCGGGCCCAGGTCAATAGCATAATGCTGTATAGCAGGTGCACTGTGAAAGCCAGGATGTGCCATGATAAAAATAGAGTGTATAGAGCAAACTGGCATTGTGAACCAAGCTGTCATAAATATGACAGCAAGCAATCCCCGGTGTGTAAAACAGATCTGGGTTCAAATACTTTTTGAAGTCTTTCAAATATATTTGAGTGATTGCTTTAGCCCGCCTTGAGTGCCACGGGAGGGGTTTGCACTTTAGCGACAATTCTATTGGTTCCACCGCGGCAGGCAAGCTCAATTGAAAACCCAAAATATATGAAATTATTTAAAATAGTATTTGAATCCAAGTCTGCCTGTAAGTAAAATGTGTCAGACCTGTGAGCTGGGTAGACAGCTGAAGCCACTGGAGGAGCCACTCTCGACACTGGCTAGTGGTGAGGCTACTGGGATTGAGACCCCGCAGATAGCAGGCCTGGGGAAGTGGAGTGAGGAAGAGAAGTAGTGCATCACGCTTAAGATAAAACATTTCCCTTGTAAATTTGTAATTCTGACTTACCAAAGATGATAATGTATGTTTATTTTTATGCCATAAACCATACACTGGAACATCAGCTAGCAGTTCCAACTGCTCTCTTTTTTAGAATATAGTGCTACACCCGAGTTGTAGGTTTGCTTACTGCATCGGACACATCTACTGAATACAAATTCTGCTTTGTGTAAAGGCATTTGCTAATTGATTTCTATCTAAAAATGACAGTGTTGAGACCCCTGACTTCTCTGATTATCACTTGCTATTCCATTTCAACCCATTTGTATAGAGGGA
The DNA here is from genome assembly GCF_057628025.1 of Oncorhynchus mykiss. Lineage (NCBI taxonomy): Eukaryota > Metazoa > Chordata > Actinopteri > Salmoniformes > Salmonidae > Oncorhynchus > Oncorhynchus mykiss. The sequence continues at coordinate 59,588,696 of NC_143028.1, read as the reverse complement.
GTACCGTATTGACTTTATTTAGATCTATAAATGGCAGTCTTGAGATGGGATTATATGGAGGGGTTGTGGGGAACCTGACCTCTCTAATCTCTGTGTCAGTGAGTTGGCCCTGTCCCAGTGTGTCTAGAGCCTGATCCAAGTAAAGTAGGTCCAGGGCTTTGGCCCTCAGCCGTCGCCGGAGCAGGAACCCAGGGAGCCAGGGGTTCAGCAAGAGGTGGGAGCACAGCAGCCTCTGAGAGAGGGAACAATGGAATTAGAAGATGATCAAAATATAGGAAGGGGGAAAGAAATGGAAGCATGGGGAAAAATAAAGACCAGGAAAGAAAGGGAAGTGTAGAGAGGAATAAATGGGGAGAAAGAGTGAGAAAGACACCTGTCAGATGAATCATCCATGTGAATTGAATCCCCAAATAAATCAAAAAGAGTTCAAATAACCTGAAGCATATTGTGAAACCTAAGACCAAACACAGATGAAAGTAAACTATTTTTATACAGGGATGACCCTCACCCTCCTAATCTGCTCTCTCCAAGTTTCTTATAAAACACAATTGCATAACAATATGAAACGCGATGCTCTTTCCAAGCAGAGGCCCACTCTGAAATAAACACCAAAAATCCTTACCATGTGACCAGAGTCCATGCCTGTTAATCCCAGTGGTTGTCCGGAAAACACGCCTCTCACTGCACTGATGTCTTTCACACTGGGGTGAGCCCCACTCTGCACCTGCATAACAAACATTTCAAATCACCCCTCCCATTCTGCAGATACACACCAACTGGACCAAGCAGGACAGGTTCAACTGCACTCTCCACACAAAAAACACCCACTTACAGTCTTGTACTCTCATAACACAAAAGGCCTCAACCAATTGCTGGTGTGGGAAGTTATCACACTGTATTATTAGCATGATATGGGTGTGGACCTTTCCCTTTAGCCATTAACACAATTTCTCACTGATCATCTATGTAATGATAATTAGTAAACACAGAATTGTATAGATGGGATAACCCTTAGATGATCTGTAATATTTACATACACTGACAGTCTGGTTATGCATTTCAAAATTGTGATGAATCATTACCTACAGTATAGGCCTAGAATAAAATAAATGCATGGCAACTGTTTGAAATGTCTGTGTTCAATTAACAAAAATGCTCAGAGTTTAAAGAGCTAAATGATTAACCTTGCTGATAAGAGTAAGCAGATGGCTGCGGAGGGTCCACTCTTTGATGTGAGGTATTGACCAGGCCACACCCTTCAGGATGTTCTCACGGTGTCGGCATCTCTGCTCGTGGTACAACCTCTGGAAGTCCTGCTGCTGCTGCGGAGTCCACAGGTGGCGAATCAGGAGCTGCCTAGGGAACAGGCACCTACCAAGGAGGGGACACATATCAGATTAGAGGTTGGAAGTAACCCATCATTCACCATTCATTTAATACCCCCCCAAAAAAGGCATTTTGGAAGCATGCACGACTCCCCTAAAATTGACTTAATTGGCACTCTTTTCAATCACTCTTAAAACTGTTAGCAAATGATAGTCAATATCAGGTTGGTTGATTCACAACAACTCACATAAGAGTGAAAACCAAAATGATGGCAAAAGGCGGGATAGATATTATCACCAGGGGAATGGCTTTTAGCATGTCTTTGCGAAACTGCAAGAAAAAGAGAGAGAGGTACAGACAGAAAGAGAGCATTACATTTGAATATTTTATCAAGTTCTCTGCTGTATGGTTTATGACAGTCATAAACTGCCTCTATGATATGTGCATCCCAAATGGCACTGTAGAGGCCCTAGTCAAAAGTAGTGCACTATGAAGGGGATACAGTGCCATTTGGGACACAGTCAATGTGTCTACTGCACAAAATGTATGGCTGCCAGGGTGGAACTGCAAAGTGTGACTCACTGACCAGAATGATGGTCTCCATCTCACGGTAGGGCAGCTCTTTGAGTGAAACATCTTGAGTGAGCATTTTCATCCTTATCCTCTTCGTTTCCCTCACATCGTGTACCATGAGCCGAAATCCTGAACACATAAACACATTGCAAAAATGCTTCATGGTATTGCCTCAAAGAAAAACACATACACTTTGGGCAGCACAATCTAGCGGGAAAGGGGCTATCCAATTCCAAATGGAAAATGTTACAGCTGTAGACCGTCTATGGAGAAGTTGCACTGAGGTAGCTAAGAAGTAGCTTGGTTGTTGCGTAGGGTTGCTTGCAACCTATGCATGCAAGTAATAATACATTATTTCTTGGGGGTGCTAAGCATGTTTTTGAAGGGGCTTCACCACCATCAAACCCCTCCCTGGAACTGCCCATGAAAAGTTGTCAGTTAGGCATTAGAGGGTGTCATTTTGGTTAGGGGGTACTTACCTTTCACAAAGGTGGTATAAAGGATGTAGAGGTGGGGGAATCGATGTTCAAGGAATTTCTCATACCTCTCACTGGCTCTCTGAAATATGCCTAGTCTGCCCTGAGATAACGAGTAGTGCCTGCAGGATAATACACTGTACAAGAGAGAGGGATATCAGATTTAGAGACAAATTACATTAAAAATACCTTGTGACATTGTGTTTTTGTTAGTCTCTCCCCCCATCATCCCAGTGTTCATAAAATAATTTGGTTCTGGGTTTCAAGATTATGTTTTTGTATGTATCCCATGTGATGTTTTGTATGAGGACAGGGAAGAGTTTAGTTTGGGACACCTAAGCCTATAAAGGTTTCAGTGGGAATGTAATAGATTTCTGTTGACAATAGTCTGCTTAACCTCTGGATGCAGCATAATGTGCTAGCCTGCAGGAGGATTGCAGGCTTACTTTCAATCCCTAGACACTGATTTAACTCACAAATGTCACCTAAAAATCAGGGAAAGGATTAACACTTTGGAAATAAGAGGACTTTGCTGACTGACAGTGGTCTTTGCTCTTTCACGTGCACCTGCCGCCGGGAGAAAAAAAAAAATCACAAAATTTATCAGGAAGGCAAATGTATTTGGTTACATTGTCACCGTTTAAACAGTGCTGTTCTGAGGCATAAGCGGCATAACTGTCCGTTCTGCTTGTTAGTCACTCAATTAGCCCATGTCAGCTGACATTTTATAGATAGCTGGCTAGACTAACTTACCTAGCAATCGATTGTGTTAGTCACTTTAAAATCACATATCATAATAACATGGCATAAGTCATGGAAAACCGTGTAGAAAGCAGGAAATTAGCTTTACATTTTTTCTCATCATCCCATGGCAAAATGTGTAAAATTACAGGAAATGTGCTTTAAACCCGCAAAATGTTCACTCTGCACCATGGAAAAATGAATAGAATTGCAGAAAATGTTCTCTACCTCCATGGCGAGGCGCCGCGCCCCCCGCTTACCAAAATGGTTTCCACTAACGTTAGCTTCTATAGGCAGTCAGATTTCATACACAAAAACTAAATGAGCACATCAAAAATAATTATTTTTTTTGTCTCAATACGGTTAGGCTTAGCCATAAAGTTAGTGTGGTTAAGGTTAGGTTTAACATCTAATTTAAATTAGATATAAAAGACCAGAGTTTATGCCTTTGAGGCTATAGAAGCTAACGTTAGTACCGACCACCAGAAACTGACGAGAAGGCTGCATGCCAACGCTGTTAGCGACATTGTTTATTTCGCGTGCTTGCAACATTAGAATGATCACCGTTAGCTCTAGCTGGAAGGACCAGAGAGAATAACCAACGACAATTACCGACCAACCATTTCGAATAGGCTAGCTACTCTCCATCTTCCAGTGACATTCGCGTTATTCAGTACCTTAATCTTGAGTAGGCTAATATTGGAGTGTATGTCGACACGGTTGAGATCCCTTGAAATGGATAACTGCATCGTATTATCGTTGTAACACAGCATTGGACCCCTCTCTTGCACAGCGCCATGGTTGTTTTTACACTGCAGAGTGCGTCAATAAGGCGTGAGTGCGTCAATAGGCGTGTTTTGCATCGGCCTCCCGGTCGACTCAAAAGTACAGTATTTACGCGCGTGTTGTAATTAGTAGGATTCAGTGTTTCGCCATTCAAAGGTGATTGTCTTCATTGGGAAGGCTTTAATTCATTTCAAGGCGCTTTATTGGCATGGGAAACATGTTAACATTGCCAAAGCAAGTGAAGTAGATAATATACAAAAGTGAAACAAGCAATAAAAATGAACAGTAAACATTACACACTCAGAAGTTCCAAACGAATACAGACATTTCAAATGTCATATTATGTTTAAATACAGTGTTGTAATGATGTGCAAATGGTTAAAGTACAAAAGGGAAAATAAATAAACATAAATATGGGTTGTATTTACAATGGTGTTTGTTCTTCACTGGTTGCCCTTTTCTTGTAGCAACAGGTCACACATCCTGCTGCTGTGATGGCATACTGGTATTTCACCCAGTAGATATGGGAGTTTACCAAAATCTTTTTTGTTTTCAAATTCTTTGTGGATCTGTGTAATCTGAGGGAAATACAGTGGGGTAAAAAAGTATTTAGTCGGCCACCAATTGTGCAAGTTCTCCCACTTAAAAAGATGAGAGGCCTGTAATTTTCATCATAGGTACACTTCAACTATGACAGACAAAATGAGAGAAAAAAAATCCAGAAAATCACATTGTAGGATTTTTAATGAATTTATTTGCAAATGATGGTGGAAAATAAGTATTTGGTCAATGACAAAAGTTTATCTCAATACTTTGTTATATACCCTTTGTTGGCAATGACAGAGGTCAAACGTTTTCTGTAAGTCTTCACAAGGTTTTCACACACTGTTGCTGGTATTTTGGCCCATTCTTCCATGCAGATCTTCTCTAGAGCAGTGATGTTTGGGGGCTGTTGCTGGGCAACACGGACTTTCAACTCCGTCCAAAGATTTTCTATGGGGTTGAGATCTGGAGACTGGCTAGACCACTCCAGGACCTTGAAATGCTTCTTACGAAGCCACTCCTTTGTTGCCCGGGCGGTGTGCTTGGGATAATTGTCATGCTGAAAGACCCAACCACGTTTAATCTTCAAAGCCCTTGCTGATGGAAGGAGGTTTTCACTCAAAATCTCACGATACATGGCCCCATTCATTCTTTCCTTTACACAGATCAGTCGTCCTGGTCCCTTTGCAGAAAAACAGCCCCAAAGCATGATGTTTCCACCCCCATGCTTCACAGTAGGTATGGTGTTCTTTGTCCTCCAAACACGACGAGTTGAGTTTTTACCAAAAAGTTATATTTTGGTTTCATCTGACCATATGACATTCTCCCAATCTTCTTCTGGATCATCCAAATGCTCTCTAGCAAACTTCAGACGGGCCTGGACATGTACTGGCTTAAGCAGGGGGACACGTCTGGCACTGCAGGATTTGAGTCCCTGGCGGCGTAGTGTGTTACTGATGGTAGGCTTTGTTACTTTGGTCCCAGCTCTCTGCAGGTCATTCACTAGGTCCCCCCGTGTGGTTCTGGGATTTTTGCTCACCGTTCTTGTGATCACTTTGACCCCACGGGGTGAGATCTTGCGTGGAGCCCCAGATCGAGGGAGATTATCAGTGGTCTTGTCTGTCTTTCATTTCCTAATAATTGCTCCCACAGTTGATTTCTTCAAACCAAGCTGCTTACCTATTGCAGATTCAGTCTTCCCAGCCTGGTGCAGGTCTACAATTTTGTTTCTGGTGTCCTTTGACAGCTCTTACAGGTCTGTGAGAGCCAGAAATCTTGCTTGTTTTTAGGTGACCAAATACTTATTTTCCACCATAATTTGCAAATAAATTCATAAAAAATCCTACAATGTGATTTTCTGGATTTTTTCCCCTCATTTTGTCTGTCATAGTTGAAGTGTACCTATGATGAAAATTACAAGCCTCTCTCATCTTTTTAAGTGGGAGAACTTGCACAATTGGTGGCTGACTAAATACTTTTTTGCCCCACTGTATGCTTCTCTAATATGGCCATACACTGGGCAGGAGTTTAGGAAGTGCAGCTCAGTTTCCACCTCATGTTGTGGGCAGTGTGCACATAGCCTGTCTTCTAATGAGAGCCTGGTCTGCCTACGGCGGCCTTTCTCAATAGCAAGGCTATGCTCACTGATTCTGTACATAGTCAAATCTTTCTGTAACAGTACTCTTCTTGCGTTGTGTACAATCAATCATCGACAGGAGCTCCAACTTGTAGCACCAGTCATGGAGCTTTATTCTGATAGCAACAGCACAAAATTGCACGTCATGCAATGCACAGCTCACCATCCAACTCTGCACGTGACGCACTGTACAAAATATATGAACCCCCCCACCAGACACAGTAAGTTGCTAGCTAGTATTAGCTGGAATTCTCTACAACAAAATGCAGAACAAATATGCACCAAAAAATGCTGCATCTTATGTGTGATGTTTGAATAACATTTACAAACAAATTGATATAAATTGTACATTTAAATCATCACTTGGGAGTATAAAAATCACTTTTGACGTGCAGTGCTTTGCAACCAACAACTTACCGCTGGTTTGGTGCTTGTTCACTGGGATGATTCTAATGAAACATCCTCCCTCGTAAGCAAGCTACGCAAACCAGCCAATAAGATGTCATGTTGATTAGGTGAAGGCAAGACAAAACTAAAACCAAAAACCCATTGGCTTAACAATAAAGTGGCAAGGGGAATCACCAACATAACCCTGTTACATTTCCTTAAGTTTGGTTCAGTCACAGTGGTCAGATACTCTGCCACTGTGTACTCTTTGTTTAGGGCCAAATAGCATTCTAGTTTGCTCACTTTTTTGTTAATTCTTTCCAATGTGTCAAGTAATTATCTTTTTGTTTTCTCATGATTTTTGGGGTTTAATTGTGTTGCTGTCCTGGGGCTCTGCGGGGTCTGTTTGTGTTTGTGAACAGAGCTCCAGGACCAACTAGGGCTCGTCTCCAGATTCATCTCTCTGTAGGTGATGACTTTGTTATGGAAAGTTTGGGAATCACTTTTTTTTAGGTGGTTGTAGAACTTAGCATCTCTTTTCTGGATTTTGATCATTAGCGGGTATCATTAGCCTAATTCTGCTCTGCATGCATTATTTGGTGTTTTACGTTGTACACAAATTATATTTTTGCTGAATTCTGCATGCAGAGTCTCAATTTGATGTTTGTACCATTTTGTAAATTCTTGGTTGGTGAGCGGACCCCAGACCTCAACCATAAAGGGCAATGGGTTTCTATAACTGATTCAAGTATTTTTAGCCAGATCCTAATTGGTATGTCAAATATTATGTTCCTTTTGATGGCATAGAAGGCCCTTCTTACCTTGTCTCTCAGATCGTTCACAGCTTTGTGGAAGTTACCTGTGGCGCTGATATTTAGGCCAAGGTATGTATAGTTTTTGTGTGCTCTAGGGCAACGGTGTCTAAATGGATTTTGTATTTGTGGTCCTGGCGACTGGACCTCTTTTTGGAACACCGTTATTTTGGTCTTACTGAGATTTAATGGCAGGGCCCAGGTCTGGCAGAATCTGTGCAGAAAATCTAGGTGCTGCTGTAGGCCCTCCTTGGTTGGTGACAGAAGCACCAGATCATCAGCAAACAGTAGACATTTGACTTCAGATTTTAGTAGGGTGAGGCTGGGTGCTGCAGACTGTTCTAGTGCCCTCTCCAATTTGTTGATATATATGTTGAAGAGGGCGGGACTTAAGCTGCATCCCTGTCTCACCCTGTGGGAAGAAGTGTGTTTTTCCCCCATTTTAACCGCACACTTGTTGTTTGTGTACAGTACATGGATTGTATAATGTCATATGTTTTTCCCCCAACACCACTTTCCATCAATTTGTATAGCAGACCCTCATGCCAAATTGAGTCAAAGTTTTTTTTTAAATCAACAAAGCATGAGAAGACTTTGCCTTTGTTTTGGTTGTTTTGTTTGTCAATTAGGGTGTGTATGGTGATAATATGGTAAAAAGCCAATTTGACATTTGCTCAGTACATTGTTTTCACTGAGGAAATGTACGAGTCTGCTGTTAATGATAATGCAGAGGATTTTCCCAAAGTTGCTGTTGACGCATATCCCACGGTAATTATTGGTGTCAAATTTGGCTCTACTTTTGTGGATTGGGGTGATCAGTCCTTGGTTCCAAATATTGGGGAAGATGCCAAATATTGGGGAAGATGCCAGTGCTTCTACACCTGCATTGCTTGCTGTTTGGGGTTTTAGGCTGGATTTCTGTACAGTACTTTGAGATATCAGCTGATGTACGAAGGGCTATATAAATACATTTGATTTGATTTGAGCTAATGATGATGTTAAAAAGTTTAAGTATAGCCTATTGGAATTTGTTGTCTGTATATTTGATCATTTCATTGAGGATACCATCAACACCACAGGCCTTTTTGGGTTGGAGGGTTTTTATTTTGTCCTGTAGTTCATTCAAGGTAATTGGATAATCCAGTGGGTTTTGGTAGTCTTTAATGGTTGATTCTAAGATTTGTATTTGATCATGTATATGTTTTTGCTGTTTGTTCTTTGTTATAGAGCCAAAAAGATTGGAGAAGTGGTTAACCCATACATCTCCATTTTGGATTGATAATTATTTGTGTTGTTTGTTTAGTGTATTCCCATTTTCCCAGAAGTGGTTAGCTATGGATTCGTCAATTACATTGAGCTGATTTCTGACATGCTGTTCCTTCTTTTTCCGTAGTGTATTTCTGTATCGTTTTAGTGATTCACCATAGTGAAGGCATAGACTGGGTCTCTATGTTTTTGGTTGGACAGGTTTCTCAATTTCTTTCTTAGGTTTTTGCATTCTTCATCAAACCATTTGTCATTGTTGTTCATTTTCTTCGGTTTTCTGTTTGACATTTTTAGATTTTTAGATTTGATAGGGAAGGAATGGAATGGAAAACTATATGTTGTTTGTTTCTGGATGATGCGTCATGCAGCCTTGTTGACTAAATGACCGAGTACTGTTCCCCGCTTTCGCTCGATGACGCGATGGACATATGCCCGGTGCCCCGCGGCTCAGCATAATCGAATCAGCACATTGAAACCGCCGTCGCCGTGCGTGAAAGTACAAGCGACCCATAGAGATGTATGGCAACGGTGATCTGTCCCATAATGGCTTCTGTGACCGGAAGGGCAACGCCATTGAGGCCATATACATTTTTAAGTAGTCCATTTTCTTCTACTACTACTATTATGATGTAATATCAAGTTATCTCAGCATGTAGGCCACATTTGTCTAAATATTAAACTGAATTAAATTGTAGGGACACTATATAGCCAGCAGATGGCAATCTTGTACATCACATCAGGCTGAGTTGCTGCCACTAGTTACCACAGCCACAAATAATTATGGCTAAACCCCGACCATTTCTAAAATGTATCTTTTTAAAAGCTGATTTGAACCCTAACCTTATCCATAACCGTAAACACACTGCTAACCTTATGCCTAACTTAAATAACATTTTTGTTGTCATACATCTTTACGACACAGCCAATTTTGACTTTGTGGCTCTGGTAACTAGTGACAACCACTGAGTAGGGCAGTCTGTCAAATGAGTTGACCTAGATGTTGCCCACTGATAGCTCTAGACAAGTTACTATAGGTGAAGACCTTAGGGTCAGAATAAGTAATTGTAAATACAAGTTCAGAGTGAAGTATTAATGTAACTTATAATGTAGGATATTCAGTTGGTACCTGACACTGCTTTAATAAAATTATATACAGGAGAATTTGAACCATAAGATGAGGGTGAGGTGAGACACTAGCTATAAGTGAGATACTTGCCTATAGCTGATGCAACGGTACAATGCTGGCTTTAGCATGCAATTGATCTAAACTAGACACTGGTGGAGGACCTGGTTCAGAGACCGTGTCACTTGAATGAGCCGCAGTGCGTCCAGGGGACAGCCTGTCCCTCGAGTTTATCGGCCATGCGATATCTCTATCTTGGATCTATATTGGTCACTGACTGAGCATCGCAGGGGAAGATTTGTAGTGGCTAGTTCCGAGAAAGTCCTAGGACCTAGTGGGTATCTCATGATGTGGTTGGAAAAGTTACAATATGTACACACTAAGCTCTCCCAGGCAACATCTGCTATATTTTAATTTTGTAGAGAAAACAAGGCAGTGTGTATTTTGAGGATATTACCTGGTTTTTGATCATCATCTATCACCATGATGTTTTTTTCTTCAGTCTATGTTTTTTGACTGTCATTGATGTGTAAATGGTAAATGCAAATGCTATGAATAAAGTATCAAGTGATTTTTGGAAATGGATGTTTGTTTGCAAAGATATTTGCAAATGAATAAAATTGAAAATGACCTAACCTTGAAAGCTCTAGCATCAAGCATCAATTATGCCAGTCAAATAGAAGATGATCATTTAATGAAGATACAGATCTTAATTTCTCCTGCAACAGGGTGATGAAATTAAGATCTTACATCTGCAAAGGCCCAACAACATTATTTGTATAGGCTTTGTGCACTGGAGTTCCCCACAGGCCTTTTTGACGACTGACCGCTAGTGGTGTTGCCATCCAAATGTGGTAGTGATTACCAAGCACAGAGAGCGCTAATCCACGGAGGGTCCTTGCCGCCAACACACACTCTGTCACTTCTAAGTGGCATTATTGATTCCATGTGATGAAGCTCTATTTTTAAAGTCAGGACAAGGCTAATATTGGAAACATTCTTATGATACCCACCCATCCCGATCCTTTTACCCCTTTGCCACTCCTCCTTCCTCCCCATCGTCTGCGAAGATAAAATGTGAGTTACATTACCGTTACATTACTGACTACAATTTTGGACACAAGGAAATGCAGCCGAGCTCTAGTTTGTATCCAAGGTACATGTGCCACCTGCTGATTGTTATTTTCAAGCTGAACTGTCAAAGTTAGTTGAGAAAATATTCAGCAACTCTTGGTAGGCCAGGGTAGGATTTTTTTTAAAGGAATATTCCATTGTCATGAATGAATACATTCACCAAATATAGATTTTTCAAGCAATCTTCACATCATCAGTTTGGTCCACTTTGCATTGTTTGCTTAATTTTGGATTTTGACCTAATTTTATGGTCGTGGTCAAGGTCAAGTTCCTGGGGCACATGACAACAAGGATATGCTGCCTAGTCCTAGTTTGCATAGGAATGTTAAGTTCGCTGTAACATAAATAAAAGTTAACATTGGTGTTCCCTTATGTGTTCCGAATGCACTAGATGACCAGTTCTTATAGCCTTTAGCCGTACCCTTATCCTGCTCCTCCTCTGTTCCTCTGGTGATGTAGAGGTTAATCCAGGCCCTGCAACCCCCAGCACCACTCCCATTCCCCAGGCGCTCTCATTTGTTGACTTCTGTAACCGTAAAAGCCTTGTTTTCATGCATGTTAACATTAGAAGCCTCCTCCCTAAGTTTGTTTTATTCACTGCTTTAGCACACTCCGCCAACCCTGATGTCCTAGCCGTGTCTGAATCCTGGCTTAGGAAGGCCACCAAAAATCCCAACTATAACATTTTTCGACAAGATAGAACTGCCAAAGGGGGCTGGAGTTGCAATCTACTGCAGAGATAGCCTGCAGAGTTCTTTCATACTATCCAGGTCTGTACCCAAACAATTCGAGCTTCTATTTTTAAAAATCCACCTTTCCAGAAACAAGTCTCTCACCGTTGCCGCTTGGACACCATATGTGAATTGATTGCCCCCCATCTATCTTCAGAGTTCGTACTGTTAGGTGACCTAAACTGGGATATGCTTAACACCCCGGCAGTCCTACAATCTAAGCTAGATGCCCTCAATCTCACACAAATGATCAAGGAACCTACCAGGTACAAGCCTAAATCCGTAACCATCGGCACCCCCTTAGATATTTAAAAAAACATGTATTTTTACCTTTATTTAACTAGACAAGTCAGTTAAGAACAAATTCTTCTTTTCAATGACAGCCTACAAACAGTGGGTTAACTGCCTTGTTCAGGAGCAGAACGACAGATATTTACCTTGTCAGCTTGGGGATTTGATCTTGCAACCTTTCAATTACTAGTCCAACACTCTAACCATGCTTTCCACCTGGATACCCCTACCCCGGCCAACAGCTTTGCACCCCCTGCAGCAACTTGCACAAGCCTCCTGATGCTGATGTTCTGCAAAATCTGGATCCCGACAAATCATACAGCACTCCTTCCGTGGCCTCTAACTGCTTTTAAATGCTAGTAAAACTAAATGCATGCTCTTCAACCGATTGCTGCCCACACTCACCCGTCCGACTAGCATCACTAGTCTGGACGGTTCTGACTTAGAATATGTGGACAACTACAAATACCTAGGTGTCTGGTTAGATTTTAAACTCTCCTTCCAGACTCACATTAAGCATCTCCAATCCAAAATTACATCTAGAATCGGCTTCCTATTTCACAACAAAGCATCCTTCACTCATGCTGCCAAACACACCCTCGTAAAACTGACTATCCTACCAATCCTTGACTTCAGCGATGTAATCTACAAAATAGCCTCCAACACTCAACTAAGCACTGGATCTAGTCTATCACAGTGCCATCAATTTTGTCACCAAAGCCCCATATACTACACACCACTGTATGCTCTCGTTGGCTGGCCCTCGCTACATATTCGTCGCCAAACCCACTGGCTCCAGGTCATCTATAAGTCTATGCTAGGTAAAGCCCCGCATTATCTCAGCTCACTGGTCACTATAGCAACACCCACCCGTAGCACGTGCTCCTGCAGGTATATTTCACTTGTCATCCCCAAAGCCAACAATTCCTTTGGCATCCTTTTCTTCCAGTTCTCTGCTGCCAATGACTGGAACGAATTGCAAAAATCACTGAAGCTGGAGTCTTATATCTCCCTCTCTAACTATAAGCATCAGCAGTCAGAGCAGCTTACCGATAACTGTACCTGTACACAGCCAATCTGTAAATAGCACACCCAACTACCTCATCCCCATATTGTTATTTATCTTCTTGCTCTTTTGAACCCCAGCTTCTCTACTTGCACATCATCATCTGCACATATATCACTCCAGTGTAAATGCTAAATTGTAATTATTTCACCTATTTATTGTCTTACCTCCCAACTCTTCTACATTTGCACACACTGTACATAGATATTTCTATCGTATTGTTGACTGTACGTTTGTTTATGTGTACCTCTGTGTTGTTGTTCTTGGCGCACTGCTTTGCTTTATCCTGGCCAGGTCGTAGTTGTAAATGAGAACTTGTTCTCAACTGGCCTACCTGGTAAAAAAAACAAATGTGTGGTCCCTCAGCTAAAATGTGAATCAGTTAGAAGAGGAACTTCAGTTCCTTTATTGAAGGGTTTGCGCCTGGCTTTGGAGGAAAAGTGAGAGAACCCATGTTAGACTAATGCTGTCTCACTTCATACTTATATTTGATGACAGTGACTAAGCATGTTGTCCACAGCAGCTGGGTGCTTCGGTGACGGTTCAGACCCATTCATCACAGTTTAATGTCTTATGATTTTTCTCCTTTAACTGAGGTGCATTCTAAATAGCACCCTATTCCCTTTTTAGTGTACTACTTTTGACCATGGCGAATAGGGTGCCATTTGGGGCGCATACTGAAGCTGTCTCCTTCCTCACTGACCTGCATATTCAGTAATCAAATAAAATCACATTTTATTTGTCACGTGCTTCTTAAACAACAGGTGTAGACTAACAGTGAAATGCTTACTCACGGGTCCTTCCCAACAATGCAGAGAGAAAGAAAATAGAGAAATAATAGAAAAAACAGGTAATAAAAATAGTTATAATAATGCACAATGAGTAACAATAACATGGCTATATACACGGGGCACTAGTACCAAGTCGATGTGCAAGGGTATGAGGTAATTGAGGTAGACATGTACAGTATAACTAAGAATAAAGTGACAGATAAACAGTAGCAGCGTACTGTATGTGATGAGTCAGAAAAATGTGTGCAAAAAAGGTCAATGCAGATAGTCCAGGTAGTTATTTGGGTAGCTATGTTTCTAACTATTTAGCAGTCTTATGGCTTGGGGTAGAAGCAGTTCAGGGTCCTGTTGGATCCAGTCTTGGTGCATCAGTACCGCTTGCCGTGTGGTAGCAGAGAGAAAGTCTATGATCTTGGTGGCTGTTTTTTTTAGGGCCTTCCTCTGACACTGCCTGATATAGAGGTCATGGATTGCAGGGAGCTCGGCCCCAATGATGTACTAGGCCGTACGCACTAACCTTCTGTAGCGCCTTGCAGTCGGATGCTAAGCAGTTGCCATACCAAGCGGTGATGCAGCCAGTCAAGACGCTCTCAATGGTGCAGCTGTATAACGTTTTGAGGATCTGAAGGCCCATGACAACATCTTTTCAGCCTTTTTAAGGGGTAAAAAGGCGTTATCTATGTGATTTATTGTCACAGGCTGCTATGTGTACGGTATACATTCTGCTGGGCTTTCATAAAGTTATTCTTGGACATATACTGTGTGTTCTGTCTGTGCATGCATGACTCAATAAATCTATGTAGATACATCATACAGTACAAGTGTGCCTGTCTTATTCAGACTGTGACCGCTGACTGGGCATTCTCTACTACTAGACCATAAGAAGTTTCCCCTTTCACAGTTTTAAGTGTCAATACAGGTTACTGCCTTGAAGTTATAATTGAAAACCCACATGCTCTGCACATTTATGAGACAGTGGGTCAGCTTAGGAGTTGTTTTAGTTACTGAGTGTGGACAAGCCTGAATGACTGTCATTTTAAAGATGTGAGACTAAAACTAAGAGTGTGACAAAAAACATACATGGACCAAACATTTTAGGAAGCCAGGAGCCACCACTACAAATGAAAAGGGTGGAAAATATGTTTATGTGTTGTCAACAAACTCATTTCTGTCCTCTTCCCATCACAAAGTAGGTCTTATCTCTTTTCTTCATGTGTGTGGGTCTTTTCCATTTCTCTCTTTCACAAAGCCAGTCCTCCAGATGAACTCAGCCTGAGGTAATTATTGAAACACGTCATAAAAACATGAGTGGGAGTGAGAGTCAAAGACAAAGTGAATGGGAGGGACCTCTTTAAATCATTTTATTCATGTCTTCCCTCCACAACCGTCATCTGCTGCAATGGTTCCTCTGTCGAACAACGGGCCTTGTTCTCTACTCGTTCAGTGGGAAACAGTTCCCACAAAAAAATGCTCAAACACATCCATTCAGTGGAGATGAAATCTCTGGTAATGTGTGATGCAGGATTTCCAATGCCCACACATTCAAATATGTCTCCATTGCAGGGGAGGGGGGGTATGAACAAAAAAGTGACAAAAAAAAAGAAAAGAAGGAAAATGTCTTTTGTTGGGGGTTTTCGTCAGGTTTTGTCAAGGGCAGGATTGTGTACAGGGGTTGGTGTTGTTATGAACATGCTGGCTTGGTGATTCACACTATTGGCTCCTCTGTATAGTGTACATCATTGAATCCCTCAATAAGACTGTTTGTTATCCTGCTACACTGTAGTTACACTCCACTTTATCAAGCACAGCTAGAAGGAGATAGTCACATCGTTAGGGGCTTGTACATACTGTACTATACTATTCTAATGCTATTTACCACTGTACTACTCTCCACATACTGCAGTTATATACTACTCTTTATGACACAAAAATATATTACTCGGGGCCTGTTCTCCCAATAGCTCCACACCATCCCTGGTAGATGGGAAGTACAAAGACCTGTCATATAATATGAATAAATCAGACCGCACTGACGGTGCTGAATATAGACATGCTAATAAGTCTAACACAGAGAAGAAAACAGTCAATAGGTACTTGGGCACTAAACACTTGACATGGCGCTATATTGATATATTGGCACCGCTGTCCACCGCGTCATAGACAGGGATCTTCTGTGACAGGATGCTATGAGACCCTTGCTAATGCTTTATTCCCCAAACATGACCGTTGACTGCAGAGTTGAGCTGGAGCCATTGTCTGCAGTCTGCCAGGCTATATTTTGCAGACACAGCAGTGCTCTCCAATCAGAACCCAGGCTAGGGTTTTGTAGTGGGGGCTGGGTCGGAGGGGGGTGACGGTGGGGTGGGTGGGGGGACGAGTTGGGATGTGGGAAGACGAGTCATGGGGCTGTGGCTGACATTGGTTCAGAAATAGCTCTGTACTTCCTGTCCCAAGACAGCGAACGGTACATTGGAGGTGGCATCCCCCCAATGGAGAGCGATAGATTTTGTCCTCTACGGTGAGCAGCAACCATACCTAAAAGGGCGCATAGCAGACTCCCTCTCCTTGTCCTTCGGCAGTATTACGTAACACTGCGTTCCAAAAAGGACTTTATTCTATGTAGTGCACTACTTTTGACCAGAGCCCTATGGGTAGTAGTGAACTACATTGAGAATAGAGTGCAATTTTAAACACATTGTTTGAAATGTATCAGACTCGGTGAAGGACAGCCTTCATCCCCCTGACACTTCACAGTGGTGAGAGGCCTATGTTTTTGTTATGCTACTCCCCTTTTGTGCTAGAGCTAGCATGTTAATGCCTGTTTAAGACCTGGGGCCCATGCAAGTGTTCTCAGGTTGCAAGAAGCTCATATGGAAGATGTGTGGTACTTACTTGCTTAGTTATTGTTCTAGTACATGTAATGTAAGTGTCCACATATGAATGAGAGCTTTTTCACCCTAATGCCTTGGCATAAGTCTGGGAACAATTGACCCTTTGATAAGCCTCGCCCCAAATTTTGGCCAACTAATCGCAGCACTCCATCGCTGGATAGCAACTGTCAGACAAGCTCATGTTTAAATCGCATGAAAGCCAGTGAGGTCTATGGCAAAAACTGATAGTTTTCTTTGAAAACTGTATGTTTAAATAGCTTAATAATTGTACAGTGCACCAAGAGTACTTGCTACTGTGATTCCTGAAGTGCAGAGCCTATTGAAAAAATTATACAAAATTATACTTTTGTTACATTGTTTGCTAGCTCAGCTGGTTAGCTAGCTAGCTCTCACTCTCTTTGACAACCAAGCATTGCTAACGCTAGCTAGCAATGAAACATGGTGAAGACCCAAAATTGCCCTCGCTAGAAGCATGTGTTTCAGACATAAGGAAGTGGATGGCTGCAAACTTTCTACTTTTAAACTCGGACAAAACAGAGATGCTTGTTCTAGGTCCCAAGAAACAAAGAGATCTTCTGTTGAATCTGACAATTAATCTTAATGGTTGTACAGTCATCTCAAATAGAACTGTGAAGGACCTCGGCATTACTCTGGACCCTGATCTCTCTTTTGAAGAACATATCAAGACCATTTCAAAGACAGCTTTTTTCCATCTACGTAACATTGCAAAAATCTGAAACTTTCTGTCCAAAAATGATGCAGAAAAATTAATCCATGCTTTTGTCACTTCTAGGTTAGACTACTGCAATGCTCTACTTTCCGGCTACCCGGATAAAGCACTAAATAAACTTCAGTTAGTGCTAAATACGGCTCCTAGAATCCTGACTAGAACCAAAAAATTTGATCATATTACTCCAGTGCTAGCCTCCCTACACTGGTTTCCTGTCAAGGCAAGGGCTGATTTCAAGGTTTTACTGCTAACCTACAAAGCATTACATGGGCTTGCTCCTACCTATCTCTCTGATTTGGTCCTGCCGTACATACCTACACGTACGCTACGGTCACAAGACGCAGGCCTCCTAATTGTCCCTAGAATTTCTAAGCAAACAGCTGGAGGCAGGGCTTTCTCCTATAGAGCTCCATTTTTATGGAATGGTCTGCCTACCCATGTAAGAGACGCAAACTTGGTCTCAACCTTTAAGTCTTTACTGAAGACTCATCTCTTCAGTGGGTCATATGATTGAGTGTAGTCTGGCCCAGGAGTGTGAAGGTGAACGGAAAGGCACTGGAGCAACGAACCGCCCTTGCTGTCTCTGCCTGGTCGGTTCCCCTCTTTCCACTGGGATTCTCTGCCTCTAACCCTATTACAGGGGCTGAGTCACTGGCTTACTGGGGCTCTTTCATACCGTCCCTAGGAGGGGTGCGTCACTTGAGTGGGTTGAGTCACTGATGTGATCTTCCTGTCTGGGTTGGCGCCCCCCCTTGGGTTGTGCCGTGACGGAAATTTCTGTGGGCTATACTCAGCCTTGTCTCAGGATGGTAAGTTGGTGGTTGAAGATATCCCTCTAGTGGTGTGGGGGCTGTGCTTTGGCAAAGTGGGTGGGGTTATATCCTTCCTGTTTGGCCCTGTCCGGGGGTGTCCTCGGATGGGGCCACAGTTTCTCCTGACCCCTCCTGTCTCAGCCTCCAGTATTTATGCTACAGTAGTTTATGTGTCGGGGGGCTAGGGTCAGTTTGTTATATCTGGAGTACTTCTCCTGTCCTATTCGGTGTCCTGTGTGAATTTAAGTGTGCTCTCTCTAATTCTCTCTTTCTCTCTTTCTTTCTCTCTCTTGGAGGACCTGAGCCCTAGGACCATGCCTCAAGACTACCTGACATGATGACTCCTTGCTGTCCCCAGTCCACCTGGCCGTGCTGCTGCTCCAGTTTCAACTGTTCTGCCTTATTATTATTTGACCATGCTGGTCATTTATGAACATTTGAACATCTTGGCCATGTTCTGTTATAATCTCCACCCGGCACAGCCAGAAGAGGACTGGCCACCCCACATAGCCTGGTTCCTCTCTAGGTTTCTTCCTAGGTTTTGGCCTTTCTAGGGAGTTTTTCCTAGCCACCGTGCTTCTACACCTGCATTGCTTGCTGTTTGGGGTTTTAGGCTGGGTTTCTGTACAGCACTTTGAGATATCAGCTGATGTACGAAGGGCAATATAAATACATTTGATTTGATTTTGATTTTGATTTAGCTACTGTAGCTGGCCACTTAATACAACTTGTTTTCTTAAAATGTATGTTAGCTAACTCAGTTAGCAATGTTATGAATACAACTCCCATCTGCTGTCGACATCAGGATTCAATTTGAGAGCACTAGTTTGCACCAAAAGTGGTCATAGCTTTGACTGCATGCTGACAGTGAATTCAGAGCCTTTCAGTGGTTAGCTACACTACAAACGTAATTTTACCAGGTTCCTGTAAAGCAATTGTATTGACAGTCTACCACAACATACCCAAGAGTTTCTTGATTAGCAAGGGGTTTAATTTCTTTGTGTTTTAGAAACACAGTTTGGGATCATTGTGAAGGGATTTCACCAGCAGTGAAATGGGTAGTTGGGCTTCCCGGGAAAATGTTGTCCAAGGTTGCAACGGTAATCAAGGGGGGGGGGGGGGGGGGCATGGCTTAAAGAAGGGCCAATTGTGGATTTATGTAGACAAGGAATCTAAAACAACCCCTGAAACTAAATTGTGAATTCAATTTTTATGGTAGTGTGCTAAATATTTAAAACAGTGTTGAATGCTTAGCAAGTTAAAATACCAACTTGAATTATCGGAATAAAGGGTCATAGTTATAGACTATAACTAGTGCTTGGAATTTCCTGTCCCAATTATAACTCCAATCAATACTAGCCTATATATGTAATCTACCAGTCAGGTTCAGGCATAATGCCTAAATGGTTTGCGGTTCTGTGTTAGAGGTTGGAGGTTGGAGGGGAATCAAAGCATTACCTGATTGTTTCTCACCTGGACTAGTGTGTCTGACAGCATGTGTTCCTTCTGACCTTGTCCCCCCGCCTTTTATATTGGGCCTTTCTGAAGTGTGTGTATGTGTTTGTGTGTGTGTGTTGTGGGGGAAGGGGGGTGGCATGTGGTGGGGTGGTATTGCTGTGAACAACTTTCAGGCCGAATGCCAGACTGTCATCTGCCGGTGAAACCCAAGCCGTTGTGTGTGCGTGCGTGCGTGCGTGTGTGTGTGTGTGCAGGCTCTCTGTGGTTGAGGGATGAGAGTGGTGGGGTGTAATTTAATCTCTTTGAAGATTATAAATCTGCAGTGTCTTACCGTCAGACTGGGACACTGTCAGTACACTACGTTTTCTCAGCTGCAAGAGTTCTTCTTCCAAGGTGTAAGACAGCCATCTAAGGTACATAAACCCATGAACAAATGCATTTGTCTCTTGCAAGGGAAGAAACATGGTCAAAACATAATTAAAATATTAAAACCAGGAGTAAAACTCTACCTGGTCTATTCCTTGCTACTAACCATACTGTCTCTCTCACACACTCATTATGCACCTGTTCATTGTTATGCAAGATGGTGCCTGCATAATGCCTGCCAGTCTGCACAGCGCGATATCAGCCCTGAGCATATCGGACTGTTTTTTTTCCCACTACATCACCTGATTCCTGCCGCAAGCTCTGGACCATTACATCAAATCATCGCAGCTAAGTAGCTGCTACCAAGTGGCTATTGTGGCTAACGCTCTTGTCCAGAAGCAAGCACCAGCTAGCCTCGAGTTAGCCTCGAGCTAGGCCCATCAGCTAGCAAACGAAGTACACCAACTACAATACCTGTTGCGAATTGGCCTGGGCTCTTTGTCGACACGGAGCCCCGCCGATCCATCACGACTGGTCTGCTGGTCTGCTGACGTAATTCGGCCGATGTGCTCTCAACTGGCCTCTGCGTCGTGGATGTCGGTGAAGATCCTTCTGCTAGCCCCGGCCCACTAGCTTCCTGAACGCCGTGTCTCCCGCTCGTCTAGCGTAGTAACGACTACCGAACGGCTTCCTGTTTCATCTATTGCTGGACCCTATGATCACTTGGCTTCACAGCTGATGCCTGCTGGACTGTTCATTAACATGGTACTTCATTTTGTTTATCTGTCGGCCCCAGCCCGAACTCAAGCCCTGTGTGTAGCTAACTGACTCTCTCTGCCCATTAATCGCCATTTTCCCGTTGTTGTTGTCTTAGCTGTTTACCCGTTGTTGTCTTTACCCGTTGTTGTCTTAGCCCTCCCAATCAACACCTGTGATAGCTTTATGCATCTCTGTAATGTCAATATGACTTGTATACTGTTGTTTAGCGTAGCTCTCATTGTTGTTTTTTACTGCGGAGCTAGTACCGCTCAACATGCTTCAGATAGCTCCTCTGTCCCACCTCCACACATGCGGAGACCGCACCTAGCTGAACTGGCGCCTCCAGAGATGCAACGTCTCTCATAGTCACTCAATGCCTAGGTTTACCTCCAATGTACTCGCACCCTACCATATCCTTGTCTGTACATTATGCCCTGAATCTATCCTACCTCACCCAGAAATCTGTTCCTTTTATTCCCTGTTCCTAACGCACTAGATGACCAGTTCTTATAGCCTTTAGCCATACCCTCATCTTACTCCTCCTTCTGTCATACTATCCAGGTCTATGCCAAAACAGATCAAACTTCTACTTTTAAAAATCCATCTCTCCAGAAACAAGTCGCCGCTTGTTATAGACCCCCCTCAGCTACCAGCTGTGCCCTGAACACCATATGTGAATTGATTGCCCCCCATCTATCGTCAGAGTATGTACTGTTAGGTGACCTAAACTGGGATATGCTTAACACCCCGGCCATCTTTCAATCTAAGCTAAATGCCCTCAACTTCACACAAATTATTAAGGAACCTAACAGGAACAAAACCAAATCCGTAAACATGGGCACCCTCATAGATATCATCCTGACCAACTTTCCTCTAAATACAGGCCTTTCTAATCGACCTGGCCCGGGTATCCTGGAAGGATATTGATCTCATACCGTCAGTAGAGGATGCCTGATTGTTCTTTAAAAGTGCTTTCCTCACCATCTTAAATAAACATGCCCCTTTCAAAAAAATGTGAACTAAGAACAGACATAGCCCTTGGTTCACCCCAGACTTGACTGCCCTTGACCAGCACAAAAACATCCTATGGCGTACTGCATGAGCATCGAATAGCCCCCATGATATGCAACTTTTCAGGGAAGTCAGGAACCAATATACACAGTCAGTTAGGAAAGATAAGGCTAGCTTTTTCAAACAGAAATTTGCATCCTGCAGCACTAATCTAAAAAAGTTTTGAGACACTGTAAAGTCCATGGAGAATAAGAGCACCTCCTCCCTGCTGCCCATTGCCCTGAGGCTAGAAAACACTGTCACCACCAATAAAGCCACAATAATCAAGAACTTCAATAAGCATTTCTCTACAGCTGGCCATGCTTTCCACTTGGCTACCCCAACCCCAGCCAACAGCTCTGCACCCCCCGCAGCAACTGGCCCAAGCCCCCCCCCCCCCCCCCCCCCCGCTTCTCCTTCACCCAAATCCAGACAGCTGATGTTCTGATAGAGCTGCAAAATATGGATCCCTACAAATCAGCTGAGGTAGACAATCTGGACCCTCTCTCCCTAAAATGATCCGCTGCCATTGTTGCAATCCCTATTAGTAGTCTGTTCAACCTCTCTTTCGTATCGTCTGAGATTCTTAAAGATTGGAAAGCGGCCGCAGTCATCCCCCTCTTCAAAGGGGGAGGCACTCTAGACCCAAACTGTTACAGATCTATATCCATCCTGCCCTGCAACTCAGCCACGCTCAAGGTCCTAAACGATATCATATCCGGCATCGATAAAATAAAGTACTGTGCAGCCATCTTCATCGACCTGGCCAAGGCTTTCGACTCTGTGAATCACCGTATTCTTATCGGCAGACTCAACAGCCTTGGTTTCTCTAATGACTGCCGCGCCTGGTTCACCAACTACTCAGCTAGAGTTCAATGTGTCAAATCGAAGGACCTGTTGTCCGGACCTCTGGCAGTCTCTACGGGGGTGACAGAGTGATTCTTTGATCCACCTCTACGCAGACGACACCATTCTGTATACATCTGGCCCCTCTTTGGGCACTGTGTTAACAAACCTCCAAACAAGCTTCAATGCCATACAACACTCCTTTCGTGGCCTCCAACTGCTCTTAAATGCTAGTAAAATTAAATGCATGCTCTTCAACCGATCGCTGCCCGCACGACTAGCATCACTACTCTGAACGCGGTTCTGACTTAGAATATGTGGACAACTATAAATACCTAGGTGTCTGGCTAGACTGTAAACTCTCCTTCCAGACTCATATTAAGCATCTCCAATCTAAAATTAAATCTAGAATAATTTTCCTATTTCGCAACAAAGCCTCCTTCACTCATGCTGCCAAACATACCCTCGTAAAACTGACTATCCTTCCGCACCTTGACTTCGGCGATGTCATTTACAAAATAGCCTCCAACACTCTACTCAGCAAATTGGACGCAGTCTATCACAGTGCCATCTATTTTGTCACCAAACCCCCATATACTACCCACCCTTGCGACCTGTATGCTCTCATTTGCTGGTCCTTGCTACATATTCGTTGCCAAACCCACTGGCTCCAGGTCATCTATAAGTCTATGCTAGGTAATGCTCCGCCTTATCTCAGCTCACTGGTCACCATAGCAACACTCATCCGTAGCACGCGCTCCAGCAGGTATATTTCATTGGTCATCCCCAAAGCCAACACCTCCTTTGGCTGCCTTTCCTTACAGGTTCTCTGCTGCCAATGACTGGAACGAATTGCAAAAATCACTGAAGTTAGAGACTTATATCTCCCTCACTAACTTTAAGCATCAGCTGTCAGAGCAGCTTACCGATCGCTGCAGCTGTATACAGCCCATCTCTAAATAGCCCATCAAACCAACTACCTACCTCATCCCCATATTTGTTTTAGTTTTCTGCTCTTTTGCACACCAGTATTTCTACTTTCACATCCTCATCTGCACATCTACCACTCCAGTGTTAATTGCTAAATTTGAATTACTTCGCCACTATGGCCTATTTATTGCCTTACCTCCTTACTTCATTTGCACACACTGTATACAGATTTTTTTATTGTGTTATTGACTGTATGTTTGTTTATCCCATGTGTAACTCTGTGTTGTTTTTGTCGCACTGCTTTGCTTTATCTTGGCCATGTCACAGTTGTAAATGAGAATCTCAACTGGCCTACCTGGTTAAATAAAGGTGAAATTAAGAAAAAATTGTGTTCCTTGGTGTGACAAACTTCACTAGTGGCATGCAAATAAAAGCAAGGAAATGTAATGTTCATGTCGACAACGTCCCATTCAGTCCTGTATGGTTGACATAGGCTCGTCTAGACGCTATAGAGAAGTTGTTCCCAAAGCAGAGGTACTAGGGCCCCTGGGGGTACTTGAGAAGACTCATGAGACCGTAGGCTTACTAGTAAAATTCACATAAGTGGATACTCCGGGCAGAGCTAAATTATTTTATTTATTTAAACCTTTACCAGGTAAGTTGACTGAGAACAAATGCTCATTTACAGCAACAACCTGGGGAATAGTTACAGGAGAGAGGAAGAGGATGAATTAACCAATTGAAAGCTGGTGATAATTAGGTGGCCATGATGTTATGAGGACCAGAATGGGAATTTAGCCAGGATACCAGGGTTAACACCCCTACTCTTACAATAAGTGCCATGTGATCTTCAGTGACCACAGAGAGTCAGGACACTTTTAATTTTCCCATCCAAAAGACAGCACCCTACACAGGGCAATGTCCCCAATCATTGCCCTCGTGCATTGGGATATTTAGACCAGAGGAAAGGGTGCCTCGTACTGGCCCTCCAACACCACTTCCAGCATCATCTTGTCTCCCATCCAGGACCCACCCTGCTTAGCTTCAGAAGCAAGCCAGCAGTGGGATGCAGGGTGGTATACTGCTGGCGTGCAGTTGGTGGTACAGTAACCAAAAAAGGTTGGGAACCACTGTTATAGAGAAGCAAGGTCAGCAGAGTTTAAGTCGAGTTCAAGGTCAGGGGGAAGGGCATGAATGGAGTTAAGATCAGTGTATAGCAGGGAGGGGTACTAGTCAGTTTTAGGAAGGGAGGTGATTCAGTAATGTCTTCTACACTTGATGTAATTGTATTGAGTGAATGTATGTATTGGTACTCTTAGAGACATGAACAAGTAATGAGCTGTAGGTTATCAAAATGTACAGATTTTAAGGTTTTGTCATTACATTTTGGGTGGGGTCTGTTGACAGAATTTCTGGAGAAATAATTGTAAGTAAATAGGGTCTGAAAACCACTATTACAGGGATAGAATGGATGAAATTAGGCAGATTCAGTTAGACCTCTGGAGTTTGACACACACACACACACACACACACACACACACACACACACACACACACACACATTATAGATTGTAATGTATCAGCCACCCTATTCACACCAACATGATTCATTTTGTCCGAATGTTGTCTAAAGAGAGAGATGCATCAATAAGTTGTTTTCCAGAAACAATGAATATCGGGAATCAGGATCCCATGGTTCACAAATCAATACAGCTTAATAAGAGAATAATATAGGGGATTTTGCTGAACACACTGGACTATCCTTCTCCTCCTACCATGTTGTACTGTGTTTGATAGAGCGATGATACTAGAGGCTTACCATTCAGTTATGGATTTAATCCCCTGGGCACTAGGAGCTTAAGAAAGTGATAGGGGCCGTACGGTATGCGTAGGGATGGCATGAGCGATGGTGTCTGCCAACTAATTTATCACTAGACTCCCTCAGTCAGAGAGGGGAGATCGGATTACAGAGGTTTCCATGGGCTCAACAATGGCCGGCTAAAAATACACTCACCAAAGGGTTTTCCACCACACACACACACACACACACACACACACACACACACACACACACACACACACACACACACACACACACACACACACACACCCACCCACCCACCCACCCACCCACCCACCTACCCACCCACCCACACCCACCTACCCACCCACACACCCAGAACAGAGATACAGGCAGAGACGCACATATTAGGGATTGAATGTGGTCATAGGACAGACACAGGACTCTTCGGCAACCAAAGATGAGAAATGTTGTCAGATAAGCCAGGGGAAGTGCATCAGATGTCCACACCTGGCCCTGGGGACTGGGTGGAGAGATTTAACCTTTATTTAACTAGGCAAGTCAGTTAAGAACAAATTCTTATTTACAATGACAGCCTACCGGGGAACAGTGGGTTAACTGCCTTGTTCAGGGGCAGAACGACAGTGAATGAAGGCACTGGGAACGAGAGGAAAACCCACACACACTCATCCTCTTGTAAGAGCTCATTTTGGCTGTTTATAGTAAATGTGTAGAAATGATAGTGGTGTTTCAGTATGTGTGTATGGGAGAGAGAGAGAGAGAGAGAGAGAGAGAGAGAGAGAGAGAGAGAGAGAGAGAGAGAGACAGAGAGAAGTGGGAGGGACAGGAGCCCCCCACTGAGCACAAAACAACTTCACAAAGTTATTTACAGCTCAGTCCATCAACAAATGACAGGTGCAGCATCCTCACAAACAGGCCTATTGGTTTTCCTCTCCAGCTAGTGCACTATGGCCTCCGTAACTCTCACAGACACATAGACACAGACACATAGACACAGACACCCCCCCCCCCACACACACACACACACACACACACACACACACACACACTGCACATGCACCTGCTGTAGGCCACCCACTCACATGTACAGTATGTCACATGTATGTCACATCATCAAATAACATTTTAGTGGTCCCATGACGCGTACACATATTTTGCAGATGTTATAGTGGGTGTAGTGAAACACTTATGTTCCTAGCTTCAACAGTGCAGTAATACCTAACAATAGAAAGCAATACACACAAATCCAAAAAAGAAAAAGAATGGAATTAAGAAATTTAGAAATATTAGAACAAGCAATGTCGGAGTCCGGAATATAAATATACTCCACATGACCAAAAGTATGTGAACACCTGCTCGTCGAACATGTAGAAACCTTTTTGGGTCCAGGTATAAACGTTTTTTGTTCCATGTAGAACCCTCTGTAGAAAGGGTGCTACATGGAACCCAAAATATTTCTACCTAGAACCAAAAAGGGCTCTACATGGAACCAAAAAGTATTCTTCAAAGGGTTCTCCTATGGGACAGGCAATGAACACTTTTAGGTTCTAGATAGCACCTTTTTGTGTATATTAACAGTTGGTAGCTGTCTTGGTCTTTTATTTAGTACTTAATATAATCTGTTGAAAAATATTGAATGTCAGTCTATATTGATCAAGATACTTTAGACATTGACCTAGACATGGACCAAGACAGATTTAGATTTTTGTTTCCAAAAGCATCGCTATGACATGTATTACGAGCAGACCAGTTCTCATGTTCTCACATTCTTTCCTCCCTCTTTGATGTTTATCACATCTTCCTTGCATTCTATATGCTCCTTGTCCCGCACACACTCATATAGTTACAGTGGAGAACATGTCGTCTTGCATGTAAGGTGGTGGTATAATGAGGCTAGACGGGTCCTCAAGTCCTGGGTGTTGCATGACAGGACATGAGGTTAGAGGTCTAAGGTCAGAGGGTCAACAGCAGCTCCAGATGGTACCTTTCCACTTTGGGAAGGAGATGGTGGCGGGCCACACATTGTGATGACAAACATGGACCGAAATGTAACCCCAAACATAATCACCATGGGGGGGTTAGTGTTTTGTTACCTAGAGCTGACACTTGCCCCACAGTTATACATAACACACAGAGTCGTGGCCAAGCCAGAACGTACATCTCTGACCGAAACATCCACAATAAATGTGCAGAAGTAGTTTCTGGGGCTGTTGCTATGTTGTTTACCTTAAGGCACAGCTCCGTGCTAAACCACCAAAGTCTCCGGTTTTCATATGTTCATTCTAAACCCCAGCTAAACTAAACCACACCATATTGTTTTCTACAATTAAGTCAACTTTGGGGCTGGAATTTCCTGCACCACAAATGAGAGAATAATGATTATGTGCATGTTAACATTTCACTTCTGAATGAAAGAAAACTGACCACCAGTTTATGTCATTAGGGTAAACATTTGACCCATTAGGAGTACGATATGAGTGAAATGTTAGTAGTATGATTTGAGTGAAATATTTCTCCTTATAGCAAAATTATTGTGACCCATATCCAGCGCACATATACAAGGTTACCCACAAGGCCCAGTTACCACTTGTAATTAAAGTCCAAAAGCAGGCCAGCTCTGGTTGCCATACCTAAACCATATCTTTACCCCAAGGCTCGACCTTGCTATGGGCCCCATTAATCTGCTGTCTGTGTGGAATGGAATGGATGCGGTCAGGGATTACCTTATTTTACAGCTGTATGTAACATCCAACTAATTTTGAAATTAGTTCACAGAACAAATAACATAGCAAACAAGATTTGATCTGTAGTTTAGGCTAGCCTATCAAAAACAATGGACAAAGTCAGTACATCAATCCCTATTCAAATGATGAGCAAAAACAGGAGCTGACAGGACAAACGCTGGTAAGCTTGACAAATAAGACGAACTGGCAACAGACAAACAGAGAACACAGGTATAAACACACAGGGGATATGGGCGACACTGGGGGGTGGAGACAAGGGGGGTGGAGACAAGCACAAAGGCAGGTGAAACAGATCAGGGCGTGACACATACTGGATAAGATCTGCCAAGTCTATTCTACATACATTAGCTGTATGTAGAATACATTAGCTGTAAACATTAGCTGTATCCATAATGAAAGCAGAGATAGGCAGGTAGCCTAGTGGTTAAGAGCATTGGGCCAGTAACTGAACATTTGCTGGTTGAAATCCCTGAGCAGACTAGGTAAAAAATATATTGATATACCCTTGAGCAAGGCACTTAACTCTTAACCCTAGTCGCTCTGGATAAGAGTGTCGGCTAAATTACTAAAATGTAGATAGCATACTGTATACTCCCCAGGTTTCATGCCCACTGGTCCCTGAAGTGGGACTACACCCAAGTCTGTCCACTAACTGTACCCATCAGGGTGTGGGCATGCCTGGCTTTTTAAATGGTAACACATGTCTCAATGTCTCACCCTCTTTTCTCCTGTTGACCTCATTTCCACTCCTGCTGCCAACATCAAAATCCAGATGACTGGACTGTGGTCTGAGATTGGGTATCCGAAGGGTTATTGGCTGAACACGGCTGCAATTCTCCTGGGCTGTGGGCTGAAAGGCAAAGGATAGCCTCTGCTGATCATGAGTGCTGTGCCACCGTTAACACCTTGTGCGACAAAACACATTTACAAGTACAAGATGGTGAATTAGATCAAGAGCAAGTTTTGTGCACCTCTCCCCCTCTCCCTTTGGCAGACCAATCTCAAAACGCACCACAGTGGTAATAGCAAGTCTTGATTATAGCAACATATTGCATTGATCATCTCGCCCTATAGTAGTAGTGGATGGAGTGAGTTATCTCCATTGTCCCTACAATTTAAAACACTTTGTGAACTTGTGAAAAGCTTAGAACAATATCTATTATTGCAATCAAAGATGAGTTGCTAAATCTAACAAGCTGAATATGTGCTCAGGTGACTTGGGTCTCCCTACTGTATTTGCTGGCATATACTACAGCATAGCTGTGCCATACTCTATTTAATAGAGTATGTGGTTTATACAGCCCAATAACAAAGCAACTCAAAGGGGAACAACCAAAATTCATATTGTAAGGTGTTGCTATTTGTGAGTGGATTGGTTGGTATAGTGTTGCTGTTTGTGAGTTGATTGGTTGGTACAGTGTTGCTATTTGTGAGTTGATTGGTTGGTACAGTGTTGCTATTTGTGAGTTGATTGGTTGGTATAAGCTATTTTGAGCATTCATATAAATTGATTAGACAACACTATGGAAAAGACACAGACTCCCACACAGTTATTACGTCATGTGCCCCTGCGTGGCACAGAGCATGAAAGTTCCCATTCCATCAATCTTATCTAGAAACTATGCAAGTGGTTTAACCGAAAGGAACGACCTGCTTCCTGTTATGATGTCATGAAAATCAAACCAATGGTGTATAACTTCAGTTGCAGAAGAGCCTGTAGACTAGAGGAAATAGTTTTGACATCATCTTATGTGGTTTAACCACTGATTTCTTTGGAGATACCAGAGAACTCAGAATCGGGTGATAGTTTTTACTACACACACCATCATAAAAGTATGTGTTGTAAAAATTGTCTGTGAAAAAGTATCATAACATTTAAGAAAAATGGAAACAAATGTTGTATTTTGAAATGTTCTTTTAATATTAAATACTTTTTCTTCCTCTGAATATATATATGTATGTACCACATTACAAAAACTCACAAATATAAAGTATTTATGTTATAAGTATACACACGTCACAAACAAACATAGAACATTTTTGTATAAATCTGTATACTGTGTTAGAACGCTGAAGTGCTCTTAGCTGCTCGTCCTTTTGTCACATTTCACTGTGTAATGACTTAAGAAATCACTTGAAGTTCATTTCAAGAACAAAATAAAAATAACTACATTTTATAAAACTGCACACACTCCTCCTGAAGGAGTGTGTGTAAGGCAACCCTTACATTAGCAGATGTTTATAGAATCACACAGTTAAGGATAAGGATAGTAAGCTATAGAGCATTAAGGGATACGTTTGAGTGGATCCATGTTACAGCTATAGTGTGAAACTTAATACTCTCCCACATTCAAAAAATGAAATGTATTCTATGATTTTTATCCCTAGACTATTCTTAGGCTCTTCCAAACCATGAGATTCCTAACCTCCGTTTTCAAGTAACTCTTGGTATGCACATTTTAATTTCAGCCAATCAAACTTCACCAAGTCTGTTCTAATGTTTTGTCATCTGGTTGTTGCCGACATCAAATGAATAGATTTACAGTTTCTATCAGTGAGATGGTTGAAATGAAAACCTGAATACACAGGAGGTCTTCAACTTTTTTAAAGGCACTTTTTAAACATTGTAATTCTGCTGGCATTTTTCTCTTTTTAAGGACTCATTCCTATAAAGTTCTAAGGGGAAAAAAATTGTTTCAGTGATATGATTCTCTTGCCATTACAAAACCGCAATACTTGTTGCATTGTGGCATGAGTAAAACTTATGACACCTTTTAAAAGGTCCAATGCAGCCATTTTTATCTCAATATCAAATCATTTCTGGGTTACAATTAAGTAAGTACCCTACTGTGATTTTTTTCAATTACAATGGTAAAAAAATAAACAAAAATAGCTTCTTAGCAAAAAGCAATTTCTCAAGCAAGAATTTTGGGTAGGGAGGGAAAAACTGAAAACTAGCTGTTATTGGCAGAAAGGTTTAGAACTCTCTTTCTTATTGGTCTATTAACTAATTTACCACCTGGCAATGTCACCAGGCAGGCCAAAACTCCACCCCACCAAAACAAGATGAAATTTCAGGCAGCTCTTACACTGAAAGGGCATTATCATAATTTTAACAATTTCACAGTATTATTCCATCCTCATAGTGTGAAAATATAAATATAAACACAGGAAAATCACATTTTTGACTGCACTGGGCCTGTAAAGTACATTAAGGCTTTGTGGTTGATGAGCTGTAAATGTCACAACAATAGCCAGCTGTCACTGCAGACAGATAGACAGCTACCCTTTGGTCCGACCTTCTATAGGTGTAAATGTGTGGTATCAGGACTACAAATGGCTATTATTATTATTATTATTATGGTTTCACTGAAAATACTCACTTTGAAATGTAGGACGCAACAGTTGTCTTTGAGAAAGGCTAGTGGACTGGAGACTCCAGCGTTTGACACTGTTGGCCTCCCTATGTGTCAACTTTGAACAGCTACTAAATTAAGTTGTGTT
This sequence comes from Oncorhynchus mykiss, assembly GCF_057628025.1. Lineage (NCBI taxonomy): Eukaryota > Metazoa > Chordata > Actinopteri > Salmoniformes > Salmonidae > Oncorhynchus > Oncorhynchus mykiss. Next base: position 59,557,102 of record NC_143028.1, on the reverse strand, counting down.
GGGATTTGGAAACTCAATAGGATTTTTGAGAACTTAGGTTTAAGTGGGTGTTCAGGTGTGAACATGCCTGCTTTTTCCCCTCAGAGCTGTACATACACACCAATTGTCTCTCAATATTTTGTAGCGTGCAAAAACACAAACATACACATTTTTTTGCATAGCGATAAAGCCACTCTACAAAGTCACACTTACAAAAGAGACCAAAAACTAGAAATGTTATCTCATGTCTTCCTCTCTCTTGTTGAATGCATTGTCCAGGATAATTCCACAGATTGGAAAATAAACATCCAATTCTGTCACCCACAGGTTTTTGTTATTAAACTAAATGTGAGAAAAATACAGTCTAAGTCCTCACTTTTAGACACTGGACCAGAGGCAGAATCAGACACTTTTCATCAAGTCAGTGCACTGGAAGGGGAGATGCCACTTCAGTGGGGGGGGTCCTATAAGTCCCAAATGTAATGGACACAGACAACGGCCCCCTATTCACCTCCTCAGTTTATCATATTTTTGTCCCCTCAGCATCATCACTTAATCATTCCTCTTCATCTTTTTGTCTGTCTTTTCAGAAAGGTAAGGTATCCATGAAGATTTTGTCTACGATGGGTGGTGGAGGGACCAAGTCCTCCAGCTTCAGGTAGAAGATGCGCTGCAGGCCTTGGGTGCAGAGGGTGCGCAGCTCGGGGAGCTTCCCTAGCAGACGGGACAGGAAGTTGGGCTGGGGCCGCCCTGCGTCGGAGCCACTGCCGGCCACGTGGTCCCTCAGACAGGTTATGAGGCGGTTCTGGAACTCCTCCACCCGTTTGGGCTCTTTAAGGCCATGGCGATCTGAGGAGAAACAACAAGGAGAAACCTCTTGATCAGACACATTAATAAATGGGCTTGTGACAGGCTATATACCCCAAGCATATAGTATGAGTGTTTCAGTTGAGTAACCAGAACTTACCAGACTTATTGCTTTCAACTCCTAGTGGAGCAGAGAAGGGGTTCACTAAAACTAACAGTATAGTGAAATTGTGTGTGTGTGTGTGTGTGTGTGTGTGTGTGTGTGTGTCTGTGTCTGTGTCTGTCTGTCTGTCTGTCTGTCTTCGTGTGTTTGCATGTGAATGTGTTTCACCTGTGATGATGACGAGTGCTGCGAGGCAGGCGAATGAGGACACGTCCAGGTTCATGCGGTGGAGGCTCTGGGAGAAGTCCATGATGGAGTCGATCCAGTCGCCAAAGCCCCTCACACACTGCATACGGTGAAGTACCACACCATTGCAGAAGATCAGCTTGTTCTTCTCAGGACTCGACCTAGAGACAGAACAGCCTTAACATATATTGCAGAAACATTGGGTGCACATTTGTTTTGAAGGAATTATACAGTAAATTAGTGCGTCCCAAATGGCAGTCTATTCCCTATTAACTGCATCATTTTTGACCAGGGCCCATAGGGAATAGGGTGCCATTTGGGATGCAGACAATGTTCACAGTGGTAATTATACCTGTATGCTAGCCGGAGGATGAAGAGTTCCACGAAAGCAGATTCCAGGAGCAGCTCCTGGTCTTCTGGGCAGAAGGCGGTGAATCCTGGGATGGTCTCGGCCCATTTCCGCAGCACATCCATGGTGCCAGTCAGCAGGTCGTAGAACTGCTGGATGTCGTTGGCATCCTCTTTCTCTGATAGGCTGACCACTGTCTCATGGTACTGAGGAGTGGAAAGAGGAAAGAAAGGGATGACTCACTGCCTCTGATGTCCATCTCGTCATAACATATAGTGTGAAATGTGATCGAGATCACTTCAATCAAAGAAGATGAATTACATACAACGATATTAAAGCAAGAAGCTTAACTTTAGCTAAATTCTGAGAGAGATTCAACAGCAAAGATGAGCTACTGTAGGCACTTAACAGACAACCAATAATATGCTGTTCCATGAGTCACATGACAAGGTCTGGAGGTCTTACCTTGGAGTAGTCCAGTTTTCCGATGGCGGGGTTGGAGTCTATGTGAGCTCTGACAAGAGAGGTGATGATGTTGATGGGTGGGGTGGTGGACGCTGACTCTGGTACAGTCTTGGGTTTAGAGGGCAGACGACCCCTGCGACCTTTCAGGCTGTCTGTGCGGACGACTGTAAGTGAGAGAGAGAAATAATAACAAATACTCTCACTGACTGTACGTGTCTGAGATTCTTATATGACTGTCACCGCAAGCCTCCGTTTCACTAAACAATTGCTATATCCATTTCACTTTCTCTTTTTCTACGAGTGGGCACTGTAAAGCTTCAGCTTAGCATTTCAGTCATTCTTAGCTTGGGTTTCACATGACTGTCAGTTCAAGCTTGGGTTTCACATCAAATATAATAGTCACTGAAGGCTTTAAGGGGGTGTAACATGGCATTACCTTCTTTCACCATTCCCACCACGAGGCACTTCTGGAAACGGCAGAATTGGCACCGGTTCCTCCGCCGCTTGTCTACTGGACAGTCTTTGTTGGCTAGGCACACATATTTAGCATTCTTCTGTACAGTTCGCTGCAAGAAGTGAAAATAAAAACAAAGAACAGTGTGATTATTTTCCTGCACATTTCTCAATGTTCCCCTTTCTCTTTTATAATCACACTTCTACTGGAACTGGAGCCAAGTTAATGTATGAATAGGTTATTATGTGCAACTGAATTATAAAAAATTCTGAGGCAGCCAGCCTGCGAAATAATAATAATATAAGTACTGTGAAGCTTCCTACCTTAAAGAAGCCCTTGCAGCCCTCACAGGTGCGGACCCCGTAGTGCTGACAGGAGGCGTTGTCCCCACACACCGCACAGCGACCCTCGTTGGCCCCGGGGCTGCAGATCTTAGGGGACAACATAGGCCCCTCCATGAGCCCGGGGCTGTCCAGGGACACCTGGTCCAGGGATAAGGGGGTGTAATGGAGAGGGGAGGCATGCTGCTGTGAGGGCTGGAAGAAAGGGTCCTCCTCACCTTGCTGGGGGCCCTGATGCTGCCCCAGGGGGGAATGCTGCTCCACCGGGGGGGTGAAGGTGAAGAAGGAGGGTTGCTGAGCTAAGCCTGACTTATCAGCCACCCAGCACCCAGGGCCTGGGGAGTAGGGGCTGAAGGGGGAGTCCCAGGCCGAGCCAGGCTGGCTCTGGAAGCCAGGGGTGGGTGGGGAGGCGGTGGCCGACGCAGGGCTGCCATAGTAATCGGAGCCGCAGGAGGACAGCGTCTCGTCGAGGTAGCTGAGGGCAAAGGAGCCCGGGTAGCAGCCGTACACCTGGAGGTCGTCCAGTTTGAAGGCTGAGTGCTGAGCCTGAGGGCTGGAGCTGCCGCCGGCCGCGGGGCCGGAGGGGGCATTGGAGGCAGAGGTGGTGATCTGGCACGAGTAGGCGTCAAACTCGCCCACGTAGCCGCTGCCCACCAGGGTGTTGATGCTGGGGAGGGAGGAGGCGGTGAGCTGGTCCCGCTGGGCACCGATGTCCATGGCTGGCTTAGCACTGAGGTCAGGGTTCAGGAACTCAGAGATAAAGTAGTTGTTGTCGTAGGGCACAGTTCCATACTGAGTTTGAACACAGGGCATTGCTAAAAAAAGACATAAAACAATATTTAAGAAAAATATTCTGAAGCCAAATAGTTGCATTCTGTAGTCGCTGTTCTTAATTGTTGTTCTCTATCAAAACGTGAGGCCAACATAACTGCTGAAATTATGAAATAATTGAAATGGTGCCATTTATGTTGAGTAATGTAGCATGAGTAGACCCTATAGGCCCACCTGCCGTACGCTCCAAGTTCACCATCACTCCAGCCAAACCAGGTGCAATAACCTGTAAACAACTCTACAACCATCATCTGCAAGCCTCCTTACTAATCACTTAAGTCAACAACAGTAAAGAAACTTAACCCGTCTTAGGGATCCCTTTTTAACACCTCTCCAATAGCACATCCTGACATCATCCCATACAGAAACACTTCCCCCCTCTCCTCACGCTGCCACAGCTTTAGGCCTCTTGGTACCCCTTTGGTGATTCTGAGAAAGCCTGGAAAGCCGGCTGACTGGCTGATGGGGAGATAGTCTTGCTGGAGGATATTGGTTACTGGCTTTGAACGCTTTGAAACCCACCCCTTCGGTTATGAACAGGGCAACCCTCCTACCCAAGGTCTGGGGATTGGGTTCCACGGTGGGCTAAATGCCAGCTGAAGAGGGGAAGGTGACAGGCCTGGCGGAGAGGAGGGATGTGGCGAGATGCTAAGGTGTCTTTAGCAGGTGGACATGTCTATGCGATTCATGTCTACCTCTCAGAACTGTCCATATCAGAACAAAATCGGATCTGGAGGATTTTTCTCCAGGAGGTGTTCTTTCACTAATCTGTAGCTTTAATCATCTGATCTAATTCATATCTTAATTATTGTCTTAATTCAATTTTAGTTCAAATCACAATGAAGGCGGTTGGTCAGTCAAAACTTTGAATATCTCAAGATATTCTGGCATGACTAAAAGCAATATAAAATAAACAATTATGCTAAATACTTGAATTTATGTGGAATCACTGCTTTTTCCTGTTTATACACTACATGACCAAAAGTATGTGGACACCTGCTTGTCGAACATCTCATTACAAAATAATATGGAGTTGGTCCCTCCTTTGCTGCTATAACAGCCTCCACTCTTCTGGAAAGGCTTTCCACTAGATGTTGGAACATTGCTGTGGGACCTTGCATCCATTCAGCCACAAGAGCATTAGTGAGGTCAGGCTCTGACGTTGTGCGATTAGGCCTGGCTCGCAGTCTGCATTCCAATTCATCCCAAAGGTGTTTGATGGTGTTGAGGTCAGGGCTCTGTTAGCAATGGTGTGGCGGAAATAGCCAAATTCACACATTTGAAGGGGTGTCCATATACTTTTGTATATATAGTGTATCATCACCAACAACATGTCTGGGTGTAAGCTATTCTGCCCCTAAACAGTGACTTGTGTTTTTACCTCTTAGTATGTGCTTTGGTGAGAGAAACTATACATTTGATGCACACAAACTAAAGTAAGAAACATCCTTGACCTACAAAAAGGGTGCTTACATCAAAAGGTCACAAGTTAACCTCTGAACCCCATGTGTAACATGCACGCAGAGGATATGTGTGCATCTGATAAGATGAGGACAAGAGAGACAACAGTGAGACATCCGATACCGCCACTGCCTCCTCTTGAACACCCACTGGCCACATCGCCACCTGTCTGATCTTTCTCATTAGTAGCTTAAGTTGATAACAATGTGATGCATCAGCCTATTAATTTCATATAATAAAATAATACACATGGATTAAGTTAATAACTGACCATGAAGAGCAAATATTACAAAACTATAAATAGCCTACCACTCATATTCTCAACTATTTCAGACCATCAATACACCCCTATTGGCCCCATATAAAAGGCCCTATAAAATAGCCCTGTTAAACAGCATAGTCTAGAGATAGGCTTTGAAACGTGCGAGGCAAAAATCAGTCAGTGATAGAGAACTGGGGGAGTGTGCGGCTGGTTGCAACACAACACAGACCAACACATCGTCAATTCACAAGCGTGATAGCGATCAATGTTGAATGCAGTCAAGTCTACAATGATATCCAAGACATCTATCATTTGGTCTGACATGTTATTAAGCTTTTATTTGATTAACAGTTTTAAGCAGCTGTAGCCTATTCGAATGGTATAGCATCTAAACATTGCCTTTTCTGTATATGTCATTCGAAAATAGAATGAAACTAGGCTACTTTATCACATGATCAAGAAAACAAATTTACAGTCATTGCAAGTAGGCTAAAATGCCACAAATCATTCAATAAGTAAGCTCTTTAGGAGGGTAAAGTTTTCGAAGATTAAAAAAAGCATCCTTGCCAATCGGATCCATAACAAAACAGTGAAGACCACTAGCATGCATGCAAAATAATAATAAATACCTTTTACTAACCTGATCTATAAATCCTCTAAATTCCTTGGACAGATTTTCATTTATTCCGAGTGATGGAGAAGCATCAAGTGTATTAAACCTCTGTCTACAGTTCAGAAAGGGAATGAAATCTTCAGACTTCGGGTAGAGTGTAATATATACAGTCACTTTTATTTTGCCGTTACGTCGGGTGGCCCCGGCTCTAGGCGTGTCTTTCCGCAAAAAATAGCAAAGGGGCGGTGATTTTTCCGGGTCAGGAGCCAATGGCATCGTTCTCACACAGACGTTCTTATACTCTGACGCACGCTCGGGATTCCATTGACGCAAGAGACGGCGGAACGTTTGATCTAAATTTAGACCTGGTTACACGCGTAGAGCTATAACTGCCTGGAATAGGCCAAAAATAAACGTCAGATGATTACATTGTATTGCTTAAAGCAAAGTTAATAACTGCCAAATGAGTGACAGAGATAACGTAATTAATGGTTTGTCATAGGGAAGTCCTTGTAAAGACTATATGCTGGGTCGTTTTGTTTAAGTCTATTTAAATAGCATAGGCCTAACTATAGGCTATTCAAATGGTAGACAATGTAGCCTATATAAAGGCTAATATGTCTAGTCTAACATACCATTTGTAAACAGTGACACTTGCAAACAGGGACGTAAATTGAGGGAGTTTATATACACAATTGCTCAGTTAGGTTTAATTCACTGGCTTTAAGGTCTAGCTGTAGACCTATCTTCTAAGTAAAATTTGAACAATTGAGTAATTATAATACTTGTTAAACTGTACTTACAGGAATAATTACACAGTAAAAATGGGCACTGTATGTAAAGTGTAAACCTTATTAATGACATAACACATTAATAACATATTGCATACGCTCTGTATATAGCCTCGCTATTGATAGTTTACTGCTGCTTTTTAATTATTTGTTACGTCTTATTCATATTTTTAAAAGGTATATTTTATTTATTTTATATTTTTTAAATCGCATTGTTGTTTAGGATTTGTAAGTAAGCATTTCACTGCAAGGTGTTTTCGGCGTATGTGACAAATACAATTTGATTTGATATTGTATGAAGGCCTTTTTATTAATCAGCTGGACTATATAATTACACTAGCCTACATTCTAGGAGGCCTGTGCTCCAATTCTCCACCCTTTTCCCCAAAGTGAGCATTTGTGAACTCCACGACATGGATTTAAAAGTATAGGATTGGTGTAACAGTCCATGCTTATAACAATCTTATGCTTTTAAATCCAAGTGCACACTTCAGGGAAGAGGGTGGAGAATTGGGATGCAGAGTAGGTGCAGCTCGACAAGTTGTAGTATGCATGGGTGTGTTGAGGGTGTGTGTACGCAGGAAAAGCCAAGCCCTGCTTGAAGCGTAACAAGCGGGAAACATATGCAGGTGGCTGCATCAAGGTATTATTATTACAATGCCAACAAGATCAGACAGGTGTATCCATACAGTCCTAAAGCCATGCAGGGCAGTAAAACAACTGTAAAGGTGTTGGCACCTTCTCGACAGGTAAATGCTCAGAATTCAGGGACTGAATACCCAGTTCAATTCATGGAGGGCCGAGTGCCTGCGGGTTTTTGCTCCTCCCTTTATTGATCAATAAAGGTAATTGATTAGTAAGGAACTCCCTCACCTGGATGACTAATTTATAAAAAATATTTGTTTAAACCCAGCAGGCACCCCGTCCTCCAGGAATTGAGTTTGACACCCCTCGTATAGCCTTCATTTTTTGCCATCTCCACTTCCTCTGGGGAAGTTTCCACAGAAACTTATATTTACTGCAAGTTTTGATCATTCTGGCAGCAGAGTACCGCTCGGGAGTGGTAGGTGCAGCTCTAGGATCAGTTTCCCCTCCCACAATCGTAACCCTAACCCTGAAAAAGCTAAAAGTGACCCCAAATCAGGGTCTACGGGCAACTTCATCCTATAACAGCAGAGTACCTAGCAAATTTAGTTGAGTCAGAAAGTGTAATGTGTGTCAGTCAACAATATGGGACAGTATGACAATCTACTACTCTATTGAACAACAACGACCGGTTTCTCAGACAAAGATGAAGTCTAGTTCAGGCCTAAAAACACAAACAAGCATGCGTGTGTGTTCATGTGTGTGTGACTCCAGACTTCCTCATTAACTCTCATTGGGGTCATACTGCAAAGTATTGTATCTTAATATGAAGATGGTGATGTTGCTAAAAATATCAGAGAACAACCCGTACTTATACAAAAGGCCCAGTCTTACACCTGTACCCTTGCAGTAAATGTGAGTACCTGCACTTTACTGTCTATGTCTGCACTCTGCTCTCTTTCCAGTCCCAGTGCAGGCAGGCCAGGACCACAGTGCAATGACATGACTCATATCTCCAAATTCCTCCCTTGACTTTGAATCCATCCCAATCCCAACACACAGTATGTACAGTAAAACATGCTATACTGTAGAGTCAATATTCATCCATCTGGTGCACCATATTCTGGAAACTTGGGGGAAGAAACTGTTGTTTTCACCAACCACCTGGGGAGAGAGTGGGAGGGGGGGAAACCCCAGCAGTAGTCTAACCTAACTAATGTCTCAGTGTAATAGAGGCTATAGACATGGTGGAAAGATATACTGTATGATATGATATCCTATAATGCCGTCCAGTCTCTCAGAGTACAATATATGTTCATCTTCTATACTTAGAGCATAGACCCATTGTCCCTGTAGATTTCACTCCAGAAAACACTCTGACATGTAAGCTGCAAATCACTCACCAATAATAAACTGTCTATACTGATCCCCTGTAGTTGAAGATAATTATAATTTCCCATTGCAGAACATTGACTTGAATGGGAAAGTTTGATCTAGTAATTCTACTTATATGGTTGAATATAGCAGTTGGCGCCCCCTATGTCCCAATAATTAAAATCAGTGAAGGGAATTGAACAAGTGCACACTTTAGGAGGAAGGACAGATTATTGGGACGTAGCCAGTGTCTGCTGATCATTACACATGACATGTATACACACACCCGGTTTTCTAAGAGTAGATAAGAAAAACATTCACCATGTAGGTCAGATGACTCTCTCAAGTGTAAAGCAGAGCTACGACCAAACCCCAACACGCCCTCCCTCGGGATCAGACACTTCAGTTCCCACCATCCATCCACAGCGCCCAGCTGCCATCTGACATTTATCAGCAGCCATACAAGCACAGGCCTGCGGACAAGCACATACACCACTTAAGTAGTTGCCTCCTCACTACCACACAACAGCAAGAAATCACTAACCGCCACACGCACCCTCTGAGGGGGTCTTTGGGCATGCTGTAAGTAATGTGTAATTAATTTTTTAAAAGCAGGCTAGGTGAACCCACACAGAGAAACAGTGGCATTAAGAATAACCAGGATGGGTTTCCTCTTCCCTGCCTAGGGGATAAAAGAGCGTCTGGAGCATTAGGACTGGCCTAGTCACAAGCCAGCTGCTTTATCCCCAAAGCGAGCCCCACCCCACACAGGCATCCTTATGGTGATAGGCAGCGCTCCCTTTGCCGTGTTCATGAGGTAAGGCTTTGAGATGGTGGCCGTACCTGTGGAGTTAAGATTATCTGTGGAGTTAAGATCTTGGCTGGGGAGTGAAATGGAGCAGTGTCTGACACCTCTCAGGCAACAGCAGCTGCCTATATAGTCACCACACCTCCCTCCCTGGTACGCGCGCACATGCACAGGCACACACACATCACCCTTCCCCCACGCTCTGTACATACAGTCACATCACAGCTAAGTTTTGAATATCCAGCAGGCATCCCACATGACATACTTTGAAGAAAAGGATTGTCACACTGTCACTCAGTAACAACACACATTTTACACTTGCTTCTTGCTGGACATTTTCTTATTTTTCTCACTGTGTTTATGAAGCCCCAAATTGTTCCTACATACAGAACTAGTATCATTTCACCTGTAAGGATGGTACCTGGGAGATGGGGATAGAGCCACAGGCAGGGGAAATTCTAACACTGCCTAAATCAGTAGGTTATATTATAGCTACGTAAATATAACTAGCCACAATAATGCCTATTAAACATGAACAGGAAACAATGGCTATTGCATAGGTGTCATGCCCTGACCATAGAGAGCCTTTGTTTCTCTATGGTATAGTAGGTCAGGGCGTGACTGGGGGTTATTCTAGTTGATTATTTCTATGTGGGGTTCTAGTTTATTTTTCTATGTTGGTGATTTTGTATGATTCCCAATTAGAGGCAGGTAATCGTTGTCTCTAATTGGGGACCATATTTAAGTAGTTATTGTTCCTACCTGTGTTTGTGGGATATTGTATTTTGAGTAAGTGTACGTAGCACCTCTGTAGTCACGGTTCGTTGTTAGTTTATTGTTTTTTTTGTCTTTATTAAGTTTCACTTTATCAATAAAATGATGTGGAACTCAACAGCCGCTGCGTCTTGGTCCATTTCTACAAACGATCGTGACAATAGGGAAATATCAACCAACCCCTTGAGGTGTACAAAATGTATTAAACAATTATTTGTTTCTTTATTTCAGATTCCCTCAAAACACTTTTTCCCCAATCATGCACCATGTAGTTGCTAATCAACCATAGACTCAATTTAGTAGACTTTATTCAATTTCAGACATAATTAAGTTGATCAACACATACACCTAATCTTAGATTTACAATGTTATCAATTCCAGGCATAGCCTTCTATCTATTTATTTTTTACCTTTATTTATCCAGGAAGTCCCATTGAGGTCAGGAAACCTCTTCACAAGGGAGAACTGTTGTTGTGCTTACAGAGTGCTCAACATGAGAACCCCACAGGGAATGATCAGGTGCTGGTCGATGAAGTTGAAAATAAAAAACTGATGACCCGATCTGAACAGTCTTCAACCTACTGGATCTTTGACAGCTGTTTAAATTTGTAAGTCTCAAATCCTATACTTCAACCCATCACATGGCCCCATGGATCCCATTGGTTTATATTTCAGCTCACAAACCCCCCTTATGCTAGTAGATTCACACCTTGAGAAGCAGTGACAGGGATGAATAATGGAGGGGATGTGGCTAAAAATGGGGCGGCTGCATCAGATATCGTTCCCCTCTCCTAGGTATTAGTTTAGGCCTGGGACCTTTTGTAAAGCCTTGGCAATGCAAACTTAGACATGACACAAGACATGATGGTTCAATTGGGTAAGGCCTTTCCACTTTTAATGGCTATGATGACAGATGTCACATAATGTGACTGATAAAAGTTATAGCACATGAATTGATATGCTTACCATAGCATGATGTGGGCTTAGGCTTTATGAGGAATGGTAAGAGTACAGGGTCACAATCAGGAAGTTATAATTACATGTGTTACATTCCTGCAGTCAGCATGCCAATTGCACACTCCCTAAAAACTTGAGACATCTGTGGCATTGTGTCGTGTGACAAAACTGCACATCTTAGAGTGGCCTTTTATTGTCCTCAGCACAAGGTGCACCTGTGTAGTGATCATGCTGTTTAATCAGCTTCATGATATGCAATACCTCTCAGGTGGATGGATTATCTTGGCAAAGGAGAAATGCTCACTAACAGGGATGTAAACAAATGTGTGTACAATATTTGAGTGAAATACGGTTTTTGTGGATGTTTTATTTCAGCTCATGAGACATGGGACCAACACTTTACATATTGCATTTATATTTTCGTTCAGTATAAGTCAACATCCTAAAGGGTGATTTTTAGCTCCCAGTCCCATAGAGGGCCTTGGTCAAAAGTAGTAGACTAAATAGGGAATAGGGTACCATTTGGGACACAGCCCAGCTGTGGGCTATGGGATATTTCCAGATATTTGAGGAAGATATTAATTATATACATTTTTATTATGTAAATCTGAAAAGTAACCATGCACTGGAATGGCTTGTTTGTTTTAATGCCTCATAGCATTGCTACTGTAAGGACAGTATGGGAACATAAACCAAGTGAAGACACCAGAGATTATGATAATAATGCACGACAGTGGCACTACCACCACGCAGCTACTGCTCACACATACCTCAAGAAGTCATGGCAACCATCAACACCACTGTCTGCCTGTCACTGAGTAAGAAGTTGTCTCAACTCTTGTGGGTTATCTCAAGGTGACCCAGAAGTTACATGCCATTCCCTATGATGTGCTGATCTAAGTTTAGCTTTTGTCAGTATTGGTTAGGTTGACATTTCATATTGGATATTTTTAGGCACATAATGTTTTGGTCTGTAATTTCTATCATAGGTACACTTCAACTGTGAGAGACGGAATCTAAAACAAAAATCCAGAAAATCATTGATTGATGATTTTTAAGTAATTCATTTGCATTTTATTGCATGACATAAGTATTTGATCACTTAGCAACCAGTAAGAATTCCGGCTCTCACAGACATGCTAGTTTTTATTTAAGAAGCCCTCCTGTTCTCCACTCATTACCTGTATTAACTGCACCTGTGATCTTCCTGTCTGGGTTGGCGCCCCCCCTTGGGTTGTGCCGTGGCGGAGATTTCTGTGGGCTATACTCGGCCTTGTCTCAGGATGGTAAGTTAGTGGTTGAAGATATCCCTCTAGTGGTGTGGGGGCTGTGCTTTGGCAAAGTGGGTGGGGTTATATCCTTCCTGTTTGGCCCTGTCCGGGGGTATCATTGGATGGGGCCACAGTGTCTCCTGACCCCTCCTGTCATAGCCTCTAGTATTTATGCTGCAGTAGTTTATGTGTCGGGGGGCTAGGGTCAGTTTGTTATATCTGGAGTACTTCTCCTGTCCTATTCGGTGTCCTGTGTGAATTTAAGTATGCTCTCTCTAATTCTCTCTCTCTCTCTCGGAGGACCTGAGCCCTAGGACCATGCCTCAGGACTACCTGACATGATGACTCCTTGCTGTCCCCAGTCCACCTGGCCGTGCTGCTGCTCCAGTTTCAACTGTTCTGCCTGTGATTATTATCATTTGACCATGCTGGTCATTTATAAACATTTGAACATCTTGGCCATGTTCTGTTATAATCTCCACCCGGCACAGCCAGAAGAGGACTGACCCCACATAGCCTGGTTCCTCTCTAGGTTTCTTCCTAGGTTTTGGCCTTTCTAGGGTTTCCTAGCCACCGTGCTTCTACACCTGCATTGCTTGCTGTTTGGGGTTTTAGGCTGAGTTTCTGTACAGCACTTTGAGATATCAGCTGATGCACGAAGGGCTATATAAATACATTTGATTTGATTTGACCTGTTTGAACTCGTTACCTGTATAAAAGACACCTGTCCACACACTCAATCAAACAGACTCCAACCTCTCCACAATGGCCAAGACCAGAGAGCTGTGTAAGGACATCAGGGATAAAATTGTAGACCTGCACAAGGCTGGGATGGGCTACAGGACAATACGCAAGCAGCTTGGTGAGAAGGCAACAACTGTTGGCGCAATTATTAGAAAAGGGAAGAAGTTCAAGATGATGGTCAATCACCCTCGGTCTGGGGCTATATGCAAGATCTCACCTCGTGGGGCATCAATGATCATGAGGAAGGTGAGGGATCAGCCCAGAACTACACGGCAGGACCTGGTCAATGACCTGAAGAGAGCTGGGACCACAGTCTCAAAGAAAACCATTAGTAACACACTACGCCGTCATGGATTAAAATCCTGCAGCGCAGGCAAGGTCCCCCTGCTCAAGCCAGCGCATGTCCAGGCCCGTCTGAAGTTTACCAATGACCATTTGGATGATCCAGAGGAGGAATGGGAGAAGGTCATATGGTCTGATGAGACAAAAATATAGCTTTTTGGTCTAAACTCCACTCGTCGTGTTTGGAGGAAGAAGAAGGATGAGTACAACCCCAAGAGCACCATCCCAACCGAGAAGCATGGAGGTGGAAACATCATTCTTTGGGGATGCTTTTCTGCAAAGGGGACAGGACGACTGCACCGTATTGAGGGGAGGATGGACGGGGCCATGTATCGTGAGATCTTGGCCAAAGCCTCCTTCCCTCAGTAAGAGCATTGAAGATGGGTTGTGGTTGGGTCTTCCAGCATGACAATGAGCTGAAACACACAGCCAGGGCAACTAAGGATTGGCTCCGTAAGAAGCATCTCAAGGTCCTGGAGTGGCCTAGCCAGTCTCCAGACCTGAACCCAATAGAAAATCTTTGGAGGGAGCTGAAAGTCCGTATTGACCAGCGACAGCCCCGAAACCTGAAGGATCTGGAGAAGGTCTGTATGGAGGAGTGGGCCAAAATCCCTGCTGCAGTGTGTGCAAACCAGGTCAAGAACTACAGGAAACGTATAATCTCTGTAATTGCAAACAAAGGTTTCTGTACCAAATATTAAGTTCTGCTTTTCTGATGTATCAAATACTTATGTCATGCAATAAAATGCAAATTAATTACTTACAAATCATACAATGTGATTTTCTGGATTTTTGTTTTAGATTCCGTCTCTCACAGTTGAAGTGTACCTATGATAAATTACAGACCTCTACATGCTTTGTAAGTAGGAAAACCTGCAAAATCGGCAGTGTATCAAATACTTGCTCTCCCCACTGTATATGTGTACCTATGATGAAAATTACAGGCCTCTCTCATCTTTTGAAGTGGGAGAACTTGCACAATTGGTGGCTGACTAAATACTTTTTTGCCCTACTGTATATCTATATATATATACTGATACTGTATGTGTGTGATATTCATACAGTATCAGTCAAAAGTCTGGATACACCTACTCATAAGGTTTATTTATATTTTTTTACTTTGTAGAATAACAGTGAAGACATCAAAACTATGAAATAACCCATATGGAATCATGTAGTAACCACAAAAGTTACAAAAATCTAAACATATTTTATATTTGAGATTCTTGAAAGTAGCCACCCTTTGCCTTGATGACAGCTTTGCACACTCTTGGCATTCTCTCAACCAGCTTCACCTGGAATGCTTTTCATGAGGTAGTCACCTGGAATGCATTTCAATTAACAGGTGTGCCTTGTTTAAAGTTAATTTGTGGAATTTCTTTCATTCTTAATGCGTTCGAGCCAATCAGTTGTGTTGTGACAAGGTAGGGGGGATATACAGAAGATAGTCCTATTTGGATAAAAGACCAAGTCCATATTATGGCAAGAAAAAAATCAAATAAGCAAAGACAAACAATAGCCCATCATTACTTTCAGACATGAAGGTCAGTCAATACGAAACATTTCAAGAACTTTGAAAGTTTCTTCAAGTGCAGTTGCAAAGACCATCAAGCGCTATGATGAAACTGGCTCTCATGAGGACCACCACAGGAAAGGAAGACCCAGAGATACTTCTGCTGCAGAGGATAAGTTCATTAGAATAACTGCACCTCAGATTGCAGCCCAAATAAATGCTTCACAAAGTTCATGTAACAGACACATGTCAACATCAACTGTTCAGAGGAGACTGTGTGAATCAGGCCTTCATGGTCGAATTGCTGCAAAGAAACCACTTCTAAGAAGAAGAAACTTGCTTGGGCCAAGAAACACGAGCAATGGACATAGACCGGTGGAAATCTGTCCTTTGGTCTGAGTCCAAATTTGAGATGTTTGGTCCCAACCACTGTGTCTATGTGAGACACAGAGTAGGTGATTTTTTTCTTCAATGAGTCGGACGGGAGGGATATACTACGGATACCAGACCAGGTCCAGATCCCCATCATTCGCTGGAGAAGAAAACGTAGATTTTGCGGGAAAAGATCAGGGTGCCTTGTGAGGATCAGGAGACGAGTGGCTAATCTACCGTTCCCTTCCGTCCTACTAGCTAACGTTCAATCGCTGGAAAATAAATGGGACGAACTGAAAGCATGTATATCCTACCAACAGGACATTAAAAACTGTAATATCGTATCGTGGCTGAACGACGACATTAAGAACATACAGCTGGCGGGTTATACACTCTATCGGCAGGATAGAACAGCAGCCTCTGGGAAAACATGGGGCGGGGGCAATTGCATATATGTAAACAACAGCTGGTGCACTCCAGCATAGACGGTTCTCTCTGCTACCGCATGGCAAGCAGTACCAGAGCGCCAAGTCTTGGCCCAAGAGGCTTCCAAACAGCTTCTACCCCCAAGCCATGAGACTCCTGAACAGCTAATCAAATGGCTACCCAGGCTATTTGCATTGCCCCCCCCCCGTACTGGTACCCCCTGTATATAGCCCTGCTATTGTTATTTACTGTTGCTCTTTAATTATTTGTTATTCTTATCTCATAATTATTTTTGTAGGTATTTTCTTAAAACTGCATTGTTGGTTAAGGGCTTGTAAGTAAGCATTTCACTGTAAGGTTGTATTCGACGTATGTGACAAATACAATTTCATGATCTCTGCATCTGTGGTTCCCACCGTGAAGCATGGAGGAGCAGGTGTGATAGTGTGGTGGTGCTTTGCTGGTGACTGCCTGTGAGGATCCAAATAAGTCAGATCAGCATTGCAATAAATAACTTCAACCGGACCCCCTCTCAACTGCAGAGGGTGGGAAAAGGGAACTGGTGGGGGGTTGACAGCTCACACCCTGTTGTAAATCAAGGGATAGAACATTCAGCATCTACCTCTCCAATGTTCATCAGAGGAATGTGCCTTTGTCTACACAGACCTTTTCCCGTCGAAATGCTAACACGTTCTAAAGTGAATACTGGAACAATATTTCTAACATAGAATGTGGGGAATGGTTAGAGGCGACCTAAAACAACATTGATTTGGTTCTTATTTTGTGATGTCATTAAAAATGTTATAAAGGAAATACTGCAAATTGGAAAGTATACCAACTATATGCGTGAAGTGTCCATCCGATGCATTGTGCATGAATTATGAAACATTTTGCAAGTGTTTTTGTTAAGAGAGGGATGTGATTTTAGAAACTATAATTGTTTCCATAACTTTGTACAAGGAAATAGTCACCGCCCCCTTGAGTGAGGTCAGAGAGCATGTCAGCCTGGCGGAATCGCCCTTTTGAACAAACTGTATAAAATAATGGATTAAGAATTAACATATCAGACCAGAAAGACGTTGAGCTGCCGCTCGCGTTTAAAGTGGTTTGAACTCTGAATATCAACACGAGGTAGAGACGATAAAGTCACCTCCCGGACAGCCAGTGGTACAGCTGATTAGCTGTCCTAAGTAAAGTATCTAGAAAAGCTCATTTAAGTGGGATTATTCCATTAATCGTATTATGCTACTCTCATCACCCCACTGGAAACCATTGACACGGATGGCTAGCCTATCTTCAAAGAAGCATCTTCCAGAGCGAATGTGTTATGCACGTGAGTGAGGACCCAAAAGCGGTTTAACAAAAACAGAGTCCTTTAATGTCAAAACACAGGTAAGACCTAGATCCTCTTCAAATGTATATGATGGTAAAATAAACAACCCACAGAGAGGGCGACAAATGAAACATAAAGTCCTTCTGAATATCACAGAAGAGTTCCCCTTCTAGCAGCAGAGGAGAATAGCTGGGTTAGAGTCCCCTTCTAGCAGCAGAGGAGAATAGCTGGGTTGTAGAGGACAGAGGTACCTGATCACACGTAGCCTCAGATGAACAGGCAGATTCCGACAGGACAGGACAAGGGTGAAGCAAACGAGACGATAGTTTGGTTCTGGCATGAGAAACTCAAACGAGAATCTGACAAAGACAGAAGCAGGAACAGAGAGAGAAATAGAGACCTAATCAGAGGGAAAAAAAGGAAAAGGGTGGGAAAAGGGTGAACGAGGTAGTTAGAGAAGATGAGGAGCAGCTGGGGGAAGGAGAGGAAGAGAAGGTAACCTAATACGACCAGCAGAGGGAGACGGAGTGAAGAGAAAGAACAGGAACAAGACATAATATGACAATACATGACAGAATGGAAGTAGAATAAACTCTGTAGTTCTGTTCCAAACTACACCACAAGTCACCGGACCACAGCAGAGGAGAACAACAGTAGAATACGGGTGCGAACCCCTTTGGGACAATCATTGCCTTACAAGCATGCCGTGAAAAGGACCAACTCCCTTTCCAAGGTGGCCTGTTTCCGACAGAAATACACGAAGACATTTCACGAAAATACATTCATGATTTCTTACTCAAAGAGGGCGGCGGTTCATGTGCAAAGTATATGATTACTGTGAGAGTAGTTTCTAAATGTACCAAAGTATTATCTCTCTCTCTCTCTCTGTCTCACACCCCCTTTCTGCCTCACCCCCTGTCTCTCTCACCCCCCCCCCTCTCTCACCCCCTCTCCATGACTCATGACTTTTGTAACAAGCAGTCATATTTTGTCAGTCAGTTTATCCTGTGATACCATTTAGTTAGCTAGTAAATAAATAATTAAACAAATGTGTGTAGTACTGAATCATTAGTAAGGCTCGGGTTTTTGCAGATGCAAGGAGGTTACGACTGTTCAGAATGATGATATGATACGAGGTTGTGATTAATAAGTTGACTGTTTATAGATGTGCTAGATTAAGACTTTTAGAGTTTAATTCGAGAGATGGTAACTCTTTAAAGAACCGCTCTCGTGGTGTCCCAATTCCTAATGAGCTAATTGTTACATGATACATTTAATTGGGTAACAATTAAACCTAGATAGTTGATTAGATAAATAACAGTGATTTATTTAGAATTCAAGGCACACTACCACAGCATTCTGCAGCAATACGACATCCCATCTGGTTTGCGCTTAGTGGGACTATCATTAGTTTTTCAACAGGACAATGACCCAAAACACACATCCAGGCTGTGTAAGGGCTATTTGACCAAGAAGGAAAGTGATGGAGTGCTGCATCAGATGACCTGGCCTCCACAATCCCCTGACCTCAACCCAATTGAGATGGTTTGGGATGAGTTGGACCGCAGAGTGAAGGAATAGCATCCAACAAGTGCTCAGCATATGTGGGAACTCATTCAAGAATGTTGGAAAAGCATTCCAGGTGAAGCTGGTTGAGAGAATGCCAAGAGTGTGCAAAGCTGTCATCAAGGCAAAGGGTGGCTTCTTTGAAGAACCTAAAATCTAAAATATATTTTGATTTGTTGAACACTTTTTTGGTTACTACATGATTCCATATGGGTTATTTCATAGTGTCGATGTCTTCACTGTTATTCTGGTACTGGTACTGTATATGCAATAATTACAAAATGTGAGTGGACAGGATTGGACATTCTTGATTCCTGATTATTATTTGAAAGAGACATTATGTGATGAATAATTTGAACATGCAGTGCGCAGGTTAGCCTTTTTAGTCATGCATCTTGTTCTAGACTAGAGGCAGCTCTGCAGAGTGGGCACTATTTGGCACAGCTACAAAGTCATAAAATCGGATTTTTCTCTAACCTTAACCACACTGCTAACCCTAATGCCTAACCCTAACATTACATAAAGAACAAAAAGCACATTTTTGTTTTCAGGAATTGTTAGAATATACCCAATTTTGAGTTAGCAGCTGGCCTATCTAAGGGGAAATAGCTCAGTTCTGCCTCCAGGACAAGACTGACAATGAACGTAAACCATTAACCTACATGCAGTGCAAAGGCTACTTGTGTTGCCTATTTTGCAAATATTTTCCCTTTACATAAGTAGGCTATTTATAGGTGATGTGGGATGTAGCCTTTGCAAACATACATGTTTATTAAAATAAAAGCTTTAGAAAAAACGTGAACTTGCCTGAGCATCATCATGTTGTTGGAACTATCCTCTTGTCCGTAGTTTCGCTTCATTCCACATCAATCTCAAAGCGCCAGTCCGATTTTTCAGGTTAATCGCTACTGTCTGTCTGCATGCTTTATATGTTTACACAGCTCTGCATGTCTACTCTTCTGCTTTCTATATTGAAGTCATTTCAAAAGACACAAGAAGATCAACAAAACAGCAAAGTCCTTAAAACAAAGTGGGCTTTTCTTCACTGCTTTTCTTCATGCAATTTGATGCTTGTTTTCCAGCTAAATTAACTCCCCCTTGTTCCATTCACTGTTTCGTATTCGATAGAATGGGAGATGCTTGTCTCGCGAAGAACAATGAGGGCCAGTCTCTCCGATGACGTAAATCAAGGGTTCCCATTGACGTTGGTGGAATCCCTGCATGTGACGTAGGTCAGATCTGTCGATGTCAGGGACTTAGAGATACACAATTGAATGGTTGAGGACGTCAAAAAGAAGAAAAAAGAGAAACAAGTTTCTAAAAATAGATTGCGGAAGAATAGCCTATTGTTGTGTATGATGTCTGTTGCCAGATAGGGTAAAATGTCACTTTCTTTTGCTTACCCTTTTTCATCGTGTTGCACACACTGTAGGTCTACACATAAACAGTTACATAAAAAATATTTGAACAAATAGCTACAATGAACAAAATATAAATGCAACATGTAAATTGTTGGTCCTATGTTTTGATCCAGAAATTGTCCACACACACAAAAGCTTATTTCTCTCAAATGTTGTGTACAAATGTGTTTACATCCTGAGCATTTCTCCTTTGGCAAGATAGCCCATCCACCTGACAGGTGTGGCATATGAAGAAGCGGAAGCACCACCACGATCATTACACAGGTGCACCTTGTGCTGGGGACAATAAAAGGCCACAGTTTTGTCACACAACACAATGCCACATATGTCTCAAGTTTTGAGGGCAGTTGCAATCGGCATGCTGACTGCAGGAATATCCACCAGAGCTGTTGCCAGAGAATTTAAAGTTTATTAAATTCGTAATTTTAGAGAATTAAATGTAATTTTAGACAATTTTTTGCAGTATGTCCTACCAGAGAGAATTAGAAAATTAAACGATTAAAGCGAATTAAACGTCATTTTAGAGAATTTTTTGCAGTATGTTCAACCAGCCTCACAACCGCAGACCATGTGTAATCCTGCCAGCCCAGGACCTCCACATCCGACTTCTTCCCTTGCAGGATCCTCTGAGACCAGCCACCTGGACAGCTGATGAAACTGTGGGTTTGCACAACCTAAGAATTTCTGCACAAACTGTCAGAAAGCGTCTCAGGGAAGCTCATCTGCGTGTTCGTCGTCGTCACCAGGGACTTGACCTGACTGCAGTTTGGCGTCGTATCGGACTTCAGTGGGCAAATGCTCACTTTCCATGGCCTCTGGCACGCTGGAGAAGTGTGCTCTTCAAGGATGAATCCCGGTTTCAACTGTACTAGGCAGATGGCGTCATGTGGGCGAGACGATTGCTGATGTCAGCGTTGTGAACAGAGTTCCCATGGTGGTGTCAGGGTAATGGTATGGGTAGGCATAAGCTACGGACTAATGAAAACAATTGCATTTTATCGATGGCAATTTGAATGCACAGTGATACCATGACGAGATCCTGAGGCCCATTGTCATGCCATTCACCCACCGCATCACCTCATGTTTCAGCAAGACAACTTGTAGACTTGTTTACGCGCTGCTGTGCGGTTTGTTGCCAACCTTACCTTGTTACCTGCCAACTTTACGGTTTTTAATTTTAATTATCGTTTTATTTTTAAAAATTCCCTCGCTCAACTTTTTTCATTCCACTTTTTCACCCCGGACGCTTTATCTGGACGTGGTTCGTAAGGACCTCCAACATTAACATTATACCTTCTAATTGCAGGCGCTGTACTCATAATATACAGGAGAACAATCGCCTTATGGCGAAGATAGCTGTGCTGCAAGCCCAGCTTCAGACTCAATCGTTAGGCAAGGGTCATTTAAGTGTAGGAAAGGATGGAACAGCGTCTGTGCCACCAATAAGTAGAGATAGTAGTATAAATCCTACCGCACAGTCCCCGCAGCCTGACAATTTTCTCATGGCTTCTGGAAGGAAATGCTGTAGGAATGCTCAACCGGTGTCACTCATTCAGCCGACAGAAACTTTCCACCGGTTGGTTGGAGTCTGCGGCCGAGCCTTCTCTGGTCTCTACTCCTCCCGTTACGGGGTCTGAGACGCCGAAGCCTCCCACCATTAGCTCTGACAAATTGAAAACCCTAGTCATTGGTGACTCCATTACCTGCAGTATTAGACTTAAAACGAATCATCCAGCGATCATACACTGTTTAAGAGGGGGCAGGGCTACCGATGTTAAGGCTAATCTGAAGATGGTGTTGGCTAAAGCTAAAACTGGCGAGTATAGGAATATTGTTATCCACGTCAGCACCAACGATGTTAGGATGAAACAGTCAAGAGGTCACCAAGCACAACATAGCTTCAGCGTGTAAATCAGCTAGAAAGATGTGTCGGCATCGAGTAATTGTCTCTGGCCCCCTCCCAGTTAGGGGGAGTGATGAGCTCTACAGCAGTGTCTCACAACTCAATCGCTGGTTGAAAACTGTTCGGCTGTTAGTCTCCACTAAGCTGGTAGGCTGGCTGCCACTAGCACAGTCAGTGTAGTCAGCTCAGCTAGCCCATTAAGACCGTGTCTGTGCCTCGATCTAGGTTGGGCAAAACTAAACATGGCGGTGTTCGCTTTAGCAATCTCACTGAAATAAAGACCTCCTCCATTCCTGTCATTATTGAAAGAGATTGTGATATCTCACATCTCAAAACAGGGCTACTTAATGTTAGATCCCTCACTTCCAAGGCAGTCAATTAACTAATCTAATCATAATCTTGATGTGATTGGCCTGACTGAAACATGGCTTAAGCTTGATGAATTTACTGTGTTAAATGAGGCCTCACCTCCTGGTTACACTAGTGACCATATCCCCCACACATCCCGCAAAGGCGGAGGTGTTGCAAACATCTACGATAGCAAATAAAAAAACAACAACTGGGTTTTCGTCTTTTGAGCTTCTAGTCATGAAATCTACACACTCAATCACTTTTTATTGCTACTATTGACAGGCCTCCTGGGCCACATACAGCATTCCTCACTGAGTTCCCTGGATTCCTATCGGACCTTGTAGTCATGGCAGATCATTTTCACATTTTTGGTGACTTTAATAACCACATGGAAAAGTCCACAGACCCACTCCAAAGGGCTTTTGGAGCCATCATCGACTCAGTGGGTTTTGTCCAACATATCTCCGGACCTACTCACTGCCAGTCATACTCTGGACCTAGTTTTGTCCCTTGGAATAAATGTTGTGGGTCTTAATGTTTTTCCTCATATTCCTGGACTATTGGACCACCATTGTATTACGTTTGCAATTGCAACAAATAATCTGCACAGACCCCAAACAAGGATCATCATAAGCTGTGCAATAAATTCTTGGACAACCCAATGATTCCTAGATGCCATTTCAAACTCTCTCCACCTACCCAAGGACGTCAGAGTACAAAAATCAGTTAACCACCTGAGGAACTCAATTTAACCTTGCGTAATAACCTAGATGCAGTCGCACCCCTAAAAACAAAAAAACATTTGTCATAAGAAACTAGCTCCCTGGTATACAGAAAATACCCGAGCTCTGAAGCACGCTTCCAAACAAATTCCAGGAAATTGGAACGGAAATGGTGCTACACCAAACTGGAAGTCATCCGACTAGCTTGGAAAGACGGTACCGTGCAGTATTGATGAGCCCTCACTGCTGCTCGATAATCCTATTTTTCCAATTTAATTGAGGAAAATAAGAACAATCCTAAATGTATTTTTGATACTGCCGCAAAGCTAACTAAAAAAGCAGCATTACCAAGAGAGGATGGCTTTCACTTCAGCAGTGATAAATTCATGCACTTCTTTGACGAAAAGATCATGATCATTAGAAAGCAAATTACGGACTCCTCTTTAAATCTGCGTATTCCTCCAAAGCTCAGTTGTCCTGAGTCTACACAACACTGCCAGGACCTAGGATCAAGGGAGACACTCAAGTTTTTTAGTACTATATCTCTTGACACATTGACCTTCAAGCTGCATACTGGACACCATTCCAACTAAACTACTGAAAGAGCTGCTTCCTGTGCTTGGCCCTCCTATGTTGAACATAATAAATGACTCTCTATCCACCGGAAGTGTACCAAACTCACTAAAAGTGGCAGTAATAAAGTCTGTCTTGAAAAAGCGAAACCTTGACCCAGAAAATCTAAAAAACTATCGGCCTATATTGAATCTCCCATTCATCTCAAAACATTTTGAGAAAGCTGTTGAACAGCAACTCACTTTCTTCCTGACAAACAATGTATACTAAACGCTTCAGTCTGGTTTTAGACCCCATCATAGCACTGAGACTGCACTTGTGAAGGTGGTAAAGGACCTTTTAATGGCATCTGTCCTCATGCTCCTAGACCTGCTGCTTTTGATACCATCGATCACCACATTCTTTTGGAGAGTTTGGAAACCCAAATTGGTCTACACGGACAAGTTCTTGGCTGGTTTAGATCTTATCTGTCGGAAGGATATCATTTGGTCTCTGTAGATGGTTTGTCCCCTGACAAATCAACTGTAAATGTCGGTGTTCCTCAAGGCTCCGTTTATGGACCACTATTGTTTTCACTATATATTTTACCTCTTGGTGATGTCATTCGGAAACATTTGCAGATTAGAGGTCGACCGATTAATCGGAATGGCCGATTAATTAGGGCCGATTTCAAGTTTGCATAATAATTGGAAATCTGTATTTCTGGGCGCCGATTTTTACATGTTTTATTATTATTTTTATACCTTTATTTAACTAGGCAAGTCAGTTAAGAACACATTCTTATTTTCAATAGGCCTAGGAGCGGTGGGTTAACTGCCTCATTCAGGGGCAGAATGACAGATTTTCACCTTGTCATCCCGGGGAACCAATCTTGCAACCTTACAGTTAACTAGTCCAACGCAATAACGACCTGCCGCTCTCTCATTGCACTCCACAAGGAGGCTGCCTGTTACGCGAATGCAGTAAGCCAAGGTAAGTTGCTAGCTAGCATTAAACTTATCTTATAAAAAACAATCAATCATAATCACTAGTTAATTACACATGGTTGATGATATTACTAGATATTATCTAGCGTGTCCTGCGTTGCATATAATCTGACTGAGCGTACATGCATACAAGTATCTAAGTATTTGATTGAGCGGTGGTAGGCAGAAGCAGGCGCGTAAACATTCATTCAAACAGCCTTTTCTTGCATTTTGCCAGCAGCTCTTCATTGTGCGTCAAGCATTGTGCTGTTTATGACTTCAAGCCTATCAACTCCCGAGATGAGGCTGGTGTAACCGAAGTGAAATGGCTAGCTAGTTAGTGCGCGCTAATAGCGTTTCAAACGTCACTCGCTCTGAGCCTGTGGTTGTTCCCCTTGCTCTGCATGGGTAACACTGCTTCGAGGGTGGCTGTTGTCGTTGTGTTCCTGGTTCGAGCCCAGGGAGGAGAGAGGAGTGGGACGGAAGCTGTACTGTTACATGGGCAATACTAAAGTGCCTATAAGAACATCCAATAGTCAAAGGTTAATGAAATACAAATTGTATTGAGGGAAATAGTCCTATAATTCCTATAATAACTACAACCTAAAACTTCTTACCTGGGAATATTGAAGACTCAAGTTAAAAGGAACCACCAGCTTTCATTTGTTCTCATGTTCTGAGCAAGGAACTTAAACCTTAGCTTTCTTACATAGCACATATTGCACTTTTACTTTCTTCTCCAACACTTTGTTTTTGCATTATTTAAACCAAATTGAACATGTTTGATTTTATTGATGTATTACATTAAGTTAAAATAAGTGTTCATTCAGTATTGTTATAATTGTCATTATTACAAATAAATAAATAAAAATCGGCCGATTAATCGGTATCGGCTTTTTTGGTCCTCCAATAATCGGTATCGGCGTTGAAAAAAATCATAATCGGTCGACCTCTAATGCAGATGACACACAGCTGTACATTTCGTTGAAACCTGGTGAAGCCCCAAAATTTCCCTCCCTGGAAGCCTGTGTTTCAGACATAAGGAAGTGGATGGCGGCAAATTCTCTACTTTTAAACTCGGACAAAACAGAGATGCTTGTTCTAGGTCCCAAGAAACAAAGAGATATTCTGTTGAATCTGACAATTCATCTTAATAGTTGTACAGTCATCTCAAATAAAACTGAAGGACCTCGGCGTTACTCTGGACCTTGATCTCTCTTTTGACGAACATATAAAGTCTGTTTCAAGGACAGCTTTTTTCCATCTACATAACACTGCAAAAATCAGAAACTTTCTGTCCAGAAATTATGCAGAAAAATGTATCCATGCTTTTGTCACTTAGACTACTGCAATGCTCTCCTCTCCTTGAAAAACTTCAGTTCGTGCTAAACACGGCTGCTAGAATCTTGACTAGAACCAAAAAATGTGATCATATTACTCCAGTGCTAGCCTCTCTACACTGGCTTCTGTTAAGGCAAGGGCTGATTTCAAGGTTTTACTGCTAACCTACAAAGCATAACATGGGCTTGCTCCTACCTATCTTTCCTATTTGGTCCTGCCTTACATACCTACACATACGCTACGGTCACAAGACGCAGGCCACCTTACTGTCCCAAACAGCAGGAGGCAGGGCTTTCTCCTATAGAGCTCCATTTTTCTCACACTCACTCACTCACTCACTCAAGCTATGGAACTCTTACCTGTTCACTGGATGTGCTACCTGTCCCAGACCTGCTGTTTTCAACTCTCTAGAAACACTCAATGATCAGCTATGAAAAGCCACCTGGCATTTACTCCTGAGGTGCTGACCTGACCCTGCTGGTCATCTTCTGATCCACGCCCTACCTTTTTTTTAAAGGTATCTATGACCAACAGATCATAGATCATAGATCATGTATTCCCAGTCATGTGAAATACATAGATTAGGGCCTAATCTACATAGATTAGGGCCTAATTTATTTCAATTTACTGATTTCCTTATATGAACTGTAACTCAGTAAAATCTTTGAAACTGTTGCATTTTGGGTTTATATTTTTGTTCAGTGTAGATATCCCTGTGTGAATGTTTAGCTTTTCAGTCATAGTTTCTATAATTTACTTTAGTTATTATTATTATTATATTATTATTATTACTTTAGTTATTATTATTTGGCAAAATGACTGGTGAGAAAGGTTTTATGTAGGCGTTGAGTCTGTGGGGGACATGTCTAATGTCTAATCCACATTAAAAATGTTTTACTGGAGTTGTTCAATCATAACTGTTATTTTCAAGTTCTTGAAGGAATGAGGAAGAATTATAGTTTTTTAAATCCTTTTAGGCCTACTTGTCGTCCCCTGACCTAAACCTAAGTTACATCAAACTAAATTAATACTAAAACAAATGTATTAGCGAACATACAAATACACACATAGCCTACTGGTTAGAGCTTTGGGCCAGTAACCGAAAGGTTGCTGGATCGAATCCCCGAGCTGATAAGGTAAAAATCTGTTCTTCTGCCCATGAACAAGGCAGTTAACCCATTGTTCCCCGGTTGGTCGTCACTAAATAAGAATTTGTTCTTAACTGATTTGCCTAGTTAAATCAAGGTTACATTTTTTTTTTTAAATCAACCAATTGATTAAAGGTAGCTACAGTTGAAGTCGGAAGTTTACATACTCTGAGGTTGGAGTCATTAAAACTCGTTTTCAACCACTCCACAAATTTCTTGTAAACAAACTATAGTTTTGCCAAGTCGGTTAGGACATCTACTTTGTGCATGACACAAGTAATTTTTACAACAATTGTTTACAGAGATTATTTCACTTATAATTCACTGTATCACAATTCCAGTGGGTCAGAAGTTTACATACACTAAGTTGACTGTGCCTTTAAACAACTTGGAAAATTCCAGAAAATGATGTCATGGCTTTAGAAGCTTCCGATAGGCTAATTGACATCATTTGAGTCAATTGGAGGTGTACCTGTGGATGTATTTCAAAGCCTACCTTCAAACTCAGTGCATCTTTGCTTGACATCATGGGAAAATCAAAAGAAATCAGCCAAGACCTCAGAAAAAAATTGTAGACCTCCTTGGGAGCAATTTCAAATGCCTGAAGCTACCACGTTCATCTGTACAAACAATAGTACACAAGTATAAACACCATGGGACACGTAGCCGACATACTGCTCAGGAAGGAGACGCGTTCTGTCTCCTAGAGATGAACTTACCAGAACAACAGCAAAGGACCTTGTGTGGAGGAAACCGGTACAAAAATATCTGTATCCACAGTAAAATTAGTCCTATATCGACCTGAAAGGCCGCTCAGCAAGGAAGAAGCCACTGCTCCAAAACAATCATAAAAAAGTCAGACTACGGTTTGCAACTGCACATGGGGGCAAAGATCGTACTTTTTGGAAAAATGTCCTCTGGTCTGATGAAAAAAAAATAGAACTGTTTGGCCATTATGTTTGGAGGAAAAAGGGGGAGGCTTGCAAGCCGAAGAACACCATCCCAGCCGTGAAGCATTGGGGTGGCAGGATCATGTTGTGGGGATGCTTTGCTGCAGGAGGGACTAGTGTGCTTCACACAATAGATGGCATCATGAGGAAAGGAAAATTATGTGGATATATTGAAGCAACATATCAAGACATCAGTCATGAAGTTAAAGCTTGGTCACAAATGGGTCTTCCAAATGGACAATGACCCCAAGCATACTTCCAAAGTTGTGGCAAAATGGCTTAAGGACAATAAGTCAAGGTATTGGAGTGGCCTTCACAATGCCCTGACCTCAAGCCTATAGAAAAGTTGTGGGTAGAACTGAAAAAGCGTGTGCGAGCAAGGAGGCCTACAAACCTGACTCAGTTACACCAGCTCTGTCAGAAGGAATGGGCCAAAATTCACCCAACTTATTGTGGGAAGCATGTGGAAGGCTAGCCGAAACGTTTGACCCAAGTTAAACAATTTAAAGGCAATGCTACCAAATACTAATTGAGTGTATGTAAACTCCTTGGCATTCTCTCAACCAACTTCGTGAGGTAGTCACCTGGAATTCATTTCAATTAACAGGTGTGCCTTGTTTAAAGTTAATTTGTGGAATTTCTTTCCTTCTTAATGCATTTGAGCCAATCAGTTGTGTTGTGACAAGGTAGGCGGGGTATACAGAAATCCCTATTTGGATAAAATACCAAGTTCATATTATGGCAAGAATAGCTCAAATAAGCAAAGAGAAACGACAGTCCATCATTATTTTCAGACATGAAGGTCAGTCAATATAGAACATTTCAAGATCTTTGAAAGTTTCTTCAAGTGCAGTGAAGTAAACTCAACTAAGGAGTAATAGAGAATGGAGACTTAACTTGAAAACGTGCAGAATACCTCTTTCTGGTTTCCCTGACTTCCGTTTTTTGTATACTGTGCTAGGCTTGTTCGCGTAGCAATCCTCACAGGCTGTTTGGTGTATGTTTTTTGGGGGTTTGTGAGATGAAAATGCCAAAACTCTGAAAGGTATTATTGTACGTCAGAATTACAACACAAGATTTGTTCAAGCCTACATTTTTTGTCCGTAATCGGTTGGAAAAAATATGTGAACCCCCAGGATAATGACTTCTCCAAAACCTAATTGGAGTCAGGAGTCAGCTAACCTGGAGTCCAATCAATGAGACAAGATTGGAGATGTTGGTTAGAGCTGCCCTGCCCTATAAAAAACACTCACAAAATGTTGCTATTCATAAGAAGCATTGCCTGATGTGAACCATGCCTTGAACAAAATAGATCTCAAAACACCTAAGATTAAGAATTGTTGACTTGCATAAAGCTGGAAATGGTTACAAAAGTATCTCTAAAAGCCTTGATGTTCATCAGTCCAGATTCTGGGTTCGAGTCCAGGCTCTGTCGCAGCTGGCCACGACCTGGAGATCCAT